>NC_092333.1:423250000-423427500 GCF_046630445.1 Rutidosis leptorrhynchoides
AATTCGAAATTGACTTAATACCTATCAAATTGGGAAGTTTTGACATTATTGTCGGTATGGATTGGTTGACCAAGATAAGGGCGGACATTATCTGTGGAGATAAAGCTCTTCGTATACCACAAGGAGATGGTGAGCCACTGATCATTTACGGAGAGAAATGTACCTCGAAGCTGACCCTCATTAGTTGCATGAAAGCACAAAAGATCATGAAGAAGGGACGTCTTGCTGTCCAAGCACATGTGAAAATGGTAGAAACCGAGGTAAAGAGTGTGAATGACGTTCGAATTCTGAACGAATTTTCCGATGTCTTCCCTGAAGAATTGCCTGGATTACCTCCGCCAAGAGCAGTAGAGTTTCAGATCGATTTAGTACCAGGAGCTGCACCTATAGCTCGCGCACCTTATCGACTCGCACCTTCCGAGATGCAAGAATTACAGAGCCAACTACAAGAACTACTTGACCGTAGATTTATCCAACCAAGTTTCTCGCTTGGGGTGCACCTGTATTGTTTATGAAGAAGAAGGATGGATCCTTCCATATGTGTATCGACTACCGTGAACTCAACAAAATGTCAATCAAGAATCGGTATCCTCTTCCCCGTATTGACGATCTTTTTGATCAACTACAAGGATCGATCGTTTACTCTAAGATCGATTTGCGATCCGGATATCATCAGCTGAGGGTGAAGGAAAGTGATGTGATTAAAACTGCGTTCAGAACTCGTTATGGTCATTATGAGTTTCTCGTGATGCCATTCGGATTAACCAACGCCCCTGCCGTGTTCATGGAGCTCATGAATCGTGTCTGCAAGCCGTACTTGGATAAGTTCATTATCGTGTTCATAGATGATATCCTCATCTACTCTAAGAGCGAAGAAGAGCATGAGTAACATCTCCGACTAGTACTTGAACTCTTGAGACAGGAGCAACTTTATGCGAAATTCTCCAAATGTGAATTTTGGTTGAAGGAAGTCCAATTTCTGGGTCATGTTGTGAGAGACCAGGGTATCAAGGTCGACCCCGCCAAGTGCGATCGCATGGCATTTGTGCCTTCTGGCCATGCGATCGCATGGCCTTTTTTTACAGCTCACATGCTTTTGTTTGTTTATTTGCCGACGGTTTATATATATAATATAATATATATATATATATATATATATATATATATATATATATATATATATATATATATATATATATAATTTTAAGAATTATTTATATATTATATTTATGTGCATAGTTGACTTGTAATTTTTAGTCCGTTGCGTCGAGCGTTGAGAGTTGACTCTGGTCCCGGTTCCGGATTTTTGAACGTCCTTTTGTACTATTTAATATCTTGTACTTTGCGTTTTGTGGCTCGTACTCTTGTAATTTATAGACATTTCTCATCAATAATTTGAACCACTTTGATTGTACTTTGTACTTTTGAGCTTTTTGGTCGTTTGCGTCTTCAATTCGTCGAATCTGTCTTTTGTCTTCACCTTTTATTATTTAAACGAATATCACTTGTAAATAGAACAATTGCAACTAAAAGCTTATCTTTCTTGAGGGATAATGCTATGAAATATATGTTCGTTTTTAGCATTATCAGGTAACAATGATAAAACAACTTGTGCCAAAAATTTATTTATGTGAATTGCTAATTTTGATCATAACATTCTTCTTTCACAGGGTTGTGCTATCCCTGAGCTAAATCCCCACTTTGCCGCTCTCCGTTCTGAACAACTTAGGCAGTCAACTGCTGCATCTGCTATGTTGTTCATGAATCATCTAAGGAATGCTCATCAATTGCTGCAACATCAGGAGTCTATTCTTGCATTAGCCCGTACTGAAATTGCTGAATGTGCAAATGCTCGCAAAAGAGCTATTGAGGCTGAACGTGCCTTAACCAGTACTCAAGAAGCATTAAAGGCTAGAGAAGTTGAGATGAAAAGTGCTCAAGATGCTACTGTTACTCTGCAAGAGTAGAAGGATAAAGTGATTGAAGCTGAAAGGAAAAAGGTTGAGGAGGAGCGATTGAAGGTTAGTGATCTGGAGAATCAGCTGAATGCTGAAAAGGACAAGTCTGCTGAACTTCTCTGCAGGGTGGAGGCCAGTGAGGGTAACTTTGCTGAGCTGAAGAAGGGGATACCGGGTGTAATAGCGAAGGTTCTAGGATCTCAACTTGTTGGGACTCCCTACAATGATTATGTTGACGCTATAGTCACCCACACCATATCTGATGTTGCCAACAAGGTAACCAAACGCCTTGCCCCAAACCAGTCTCTTCCTCCTGCTATTGCTAATCTGATGCGTCCTGGGACCCTGGAGAGTGTCAACGAGAAAAGGACAAATTGATAAACCTTAGATTGACATTTTTGATGATGTATGTAATAGGGAGGAATCAACCGCCAAGGATGTACTTGGTGTGCAGTTTACATGAATTCTGTTAAAAATTTCTGAACACTGTCTGTAATGAAGTTATTTGCTTTCTGTAGTTGAAATATATACCACTTTGATGATTATGTTTGTTTTTATGCTCGTTCCAAATACTCGGGTTTTTCTTTGCTAAAATAAATCTGCTCTGTACCAAACATATGATAAATTCTCTATGCATAACTGTATATTGCATAAAGTATTTGATGTAAGTCTTATGAAGATGTTTTGCATTAGTAACTTCTGCTGAATTAATAACATATCCAATATTGAAATTTTACTTTGCAAACATCATGCCTTCAAAATAATTGCTAGTACATTAAAGTCTATTATATGCTTTCCATCATAAAATTAATGAGGAATAGTTATGAAGTATTTTTGAAGAGTGGTTATGAATGAATAACCTTTCCACCATATGCCTTCCGTCACAAAGTTTATGAGGAAGAGTTGTGAAATATTTTGGCCTTCATATATTGTAAGAACTTTATTCGTTATGTGAAGTAAGTTTTTATAATGTTTGTCATGTCAAGTATCTAGTTTTTCATTTTGCCTCGGTGCGTTCTAGTAAAACTTTAATGTTTTCTAGCCGATCCCTTGTGCCTTTTTCTGGCCGGCACAAGAGCATCCGCCATCGGAGGTATTAAAAATTCTTTCCTTCTGTGGGCAGGATATAAATGCAATGATTTATATTTGTCACAGGAAGCACTTTGCATAAGAAAAAGATAAAATTTATTAACTGATAGTGAGCAGTACATAAAAAAATCATGATGAATTTAGGTGGATCAGGCCTAATTAGTACATTATGACAGTTTAATGTACGCCGTTGTAAAAATAGGCATTGCAGCATAACTACAATATCGTAGAGTGAAATGATAAACTTTGATCTTCATAAAATGCTGAAATTTGTTCTTCATATGCCAAGCGCCCAATGCTGTACGGCCTGAACACTTGATCATTGTATAAAAAACTCCCGAACTTCATCATCTCTGAACAATCGATTACGCCTTCTCCAATATGCTCTGTCCTCTGGCAAATTTGCAAATGTGGATCGTTCCCTAGTTGGTGCCACATACTGTGAATGTATGGCAGCTACTCCGTTAGGAGTTGGAAATCTGATCTCTGCATGAGCGGTGGATGTAATTGCTCCAAATTTAGCCAATGCTGTCCTTCCAAAAAGGACATTAAATCAAGAAGTGCCTTCCAAAATAGTGAAATCAATTGTTTCAGTCCTTAGCAATGGGTATGTTCCCATGACAACCTCCAAACGAATTCGCCCCATGGCGTTCACCGGTGCACCTGTCAATCCTGAAACTTTCAGAATTGTCCGCCTAGCTCTATCCTGTACGTGCCTTGGGAAAGTTCTCAAATAATGCTAATAAATGATGACAGCCTCACTGCATGTGTCTGTGTAGATACAGCTGATGAACTTATTAGCAATTTCTACTGATATGACCACTGGCTGGACGGATAAAGTCCAATTTTGAATTGGTTGAAAGATGATTGGAGCATGTCTCCAGCTGTCCACATTGTTGTTTGACTGCTCACCGTCTTCATAACAACTATCACTAAACCATACCATCTTAATTACCACATCTGGAGTTGGTTCACGCTCCGCTATCCGGTCTCCGTATTGGTTTCTGTTATCTCTTCCGCCATGTTCTTCCCTTCTTCTATTCTCACCCCGGCGACCTCTTCCACCATCATTTTTCTGCCATGCAAATTTCTTGCGCGGATCATTTCTCCTGTATTGTTTACCTGGCAGCAAGTGATTTAACTCTCCTGCCTTGATCTTTGCAATGATTTCTCTCATCAAATATTTTCAATTATCTGTGTCATGACCCCATGCCTCATGAAATTCATACCATAGTTCACTCCTTGGACCATCTCTTTCCTCCATAGGTGCTGGAGGATTGAAAGCAGTCTGGATGGGTTCAGTGAAAAGAATCTCCTTGGGAGTCTTCGTTAATGCCAATTTCAATGGATGCCTGTCTAAGGGCCTTCTGTTATGGTGAAAATCGTTGGGATGCTTGTTGCCTCTCCATCCGCCATTGGAATTGTCATTTCTCATCTGGTTTTGATCAAAGTACTGCCCTCCGTAATGCGGTTTAGCACTACTGCTACTACCATCAAATTTGCTTGGTCCTCGCTCACCGGCTCGGACATGCTTTTGTGCAACTTCCAATGCCTGGTGCAAAGTTTTTGGCAGGTCATACCTTAACGTATGAACAAGTGTACTAAACCTTCACTGATCCAAGCAAAAAATAAAGCCAGACACTAGCTGTGACTCTGGGCAATCAGGTATCTTTTGTGCTTCAAGCGTATATCTCTTCAAGAAATTACTCAAGGACTCATTATGATGCATCGTTATCTCATGTGCATCAAGATGTGTCAAGGTGCAGCTAGGAAGATTTTGATACTGCATAACAAACTTTGCACGAAGATCCAAATAACTTGTAATACTCCTTGACGGTAAGCTAGCAAACCATTCCCTTGCCATTTTCTGCAACACCATTGGAAACATATGACAAGCTACCTCGTCATCCCAATGCTGCAACCTCATTGCACCTTCAAACATAGTAAGAAAATCCTCAGGATCTGTAGTACCATCATAAACTCCAATTGCCGGTATGCCAAGATTCCTGGGCAATGGATAGTTTGCAAATCGATCAATGAAGCATTGAGTGGACTCTGCCATAGCTGGTGGTTTTGTAGCTTGTTCTCCAGTGATTAGAGCTAAAAAATTTATCCACAACCACAGCACGGACAGCGGGCTGCGCTAAGCGTTGCTTATACTTTGCCGAAGCTGTCTGCTTAAGGATGTCATTTAAAAGCAATACTACCTGCTTCTCAAACATGAACTCATATTTTTCATCAATCTCATCGTCAGAATCATTATTAATATAGCTCAAGTCATTATCATCCTCAGAGTCATCAATAAGACTACCCAGCTTGTCAAGTAGTCTGGATAACTTGTACTTTGATATAGATTGCTTCTTCATGATTTTCTTATCTTTGCCATCTGCCATCCGTCGAAAAGGTATAAATGATGGACATCGCCATGGTTGCATCAATGGTCGCCTCTCTGGATTAGTAACAAGATTTTGAAGCCTTTCTGCACTTTTGGTTGTTGTTTCTTCGATTACTGGCCTTTTTTCTGAATTAGTTGCTAAACGTTTAAGCCTTTCTGCAGTTCAAAAAACTGTTTCTTCAATTGTATCCTCCATTGGCTGAATAGTACATCCCCTTTAGGCATTAACGGATAGATTTCCACGTTGTCAATTAATGGATCGTTAGATTTTTCGAGCACACCCGTGGATGGGGCCTCAGTTGTTTTTGTTCCTTTTCCGTTCCGCATGTTCTTAACATTAGTGGATGGCGCCATTGTTAACACCTATTTCCTTATGAGGTAAGGTTTAGTGTGTTAGCATAATATTGGAAGCATCTAGCTAAAAGTGGGGGAGTGTTGCCGATTGATGTTTACCCTCGAGAAGTAATCCCTGCAGACCCGGTTCACAAGTATAGAAACTTGTGGGGTGGCTTAATCAATCTTTTATTC
Source organism: Rutidosis leptorrhynchoides (assembly GCF_046630445.1). Lineage (NCBI taxonomy): Eukaryota > Viridiplantae > Streptophyta > Magnoliopsida > Asterales > Asteraceae > Rutidosis > Rutidosis leptorrhynchoides. Next base: position 423,255,971 of record NC_092333.1, read on the forward strand.
GCTCAGCATTAAGCTGTTTAGCCGGATGACTTCTAGTGAGAGAAAGTAGTATGTGAGAGAGAAAGGTGAAATCTCTGCTCACAAGTTGTTAGAATGTCTGAATGTGGAAAATGACGACCCAAGGGGTCTATTTATAGTGATAGATCCACCGGATTGTTCGGAGACACGTGTCAGATGATGAAACGTTCTGTTATTCGTGATCCGAAATATGCACTGGATGTGACGTTCTCCGATCAGGGCTTAAGTGCTAGGCGGCCTTCGGGGGTTATGCATGACGAAAGCAGCCTGTACAGCGGAGAATGCTGGACGGACAGTTTCACAAAACCATTGTTCTCAGTGTTCCTGATACTATTTTCATGCGAATATTGTGCCTTTATGCATGTATACGATATGATACACCATTAGTAGCGACGTCCCTTTTAATGTTCGGCCACCAATATTGTTCCTTAAGGTCGTGGTACATCTTATTGGCACCGGGGTGAATCGAATACCTTGACTTATGGGCTTTGTCAAGAATAAGGCTTCGCAAGTCCCCATAACTAGGCACCCAAATTCTTCCGGCGAAATATCGAAGTCCAGTCTCCTTAACTTCGAATCAAGAGGTGAGGACATTCAAGTTTTCGAGAGAGTTGTTTTCATCCTTGAGAGCCTCGTCTTGGGCTACGCGAATTTGACTATTGAGGTTGGTGTGAATGGTGATGTTTAAAGCTCGGACACGAAGTGGCACCGCTCTTTCCTTTCGACTTAAGGCATCAGCTACTACGTTTTCCTTCCCGGGATGGTAACGAAGCTCACAATCGTAATCATTCAAAGTTTCAATCAACCGTCGTTGTCTCATGTTTAGTTGCTTTTGATCGAAGATGTGTTGAAGGCTTTTGTGATCGGTGAAGATAGTACTCTTGGTTCCATAAAGATAGTGTCTCTACATTTTGAGTGCAAAGACAACGGTTCCGAGTTCGAGATCATGTGTCGTGTTGTTCCGTTCATGAATTTTTAGTTGTCAAGAGGTGTGACGACCCGGAAATTTCCGACTAAATTTAAACTTTATCTTTATATTATTCTGACACAATAAGCAATGTTTGTTAAGTTAAATCTCAAGGATTTTAAACTATGTTTATACATTTATTTAAACCTCGACCAAATTCCAATGATTCACGAACCATTAAATGAACATATATGAATATGTATGTATATGTGTATATGTTATAAATTGAAAATGTCAACAAAGTATTTAAAAGTATAATGCTTTATATGAACGTATTTGTTTCAATATGATTATCGACAAAATTAAAAAAAATATATTAAATGATTGAATTATCAGAAACATTGAATTATGATTACAAGTCTCTGTTGAGAGGTCCACTATGATTTGAGAAATCTATTCCTCTTAACGATATTCGGAATAATTTGTAAAGCTATTTATAAATAAAAATAAAAAGTGTCATTTACGAAAGTTAGACAAAAGCTAGTGGAGAATTGGTTTCCATAATATTCTATTAATCTATTTTCAAACGTACAAAAACGTTTTCAGTTTTAAAAAAAAAACTTTATTATTAAACTTTTATAAATATCTAGAATCACTTTTGACAACTCATTACTTAACCAGTATAATAAATATAACGATATTTATATTTTATTTCATTAAATATATATAACGATTTAAATTAATATTATATATATACGCGTATTATACATACATAGTTTTTATACTTTTACTATACTTTAACTTTACCTTTACTTTACTTTTACTTTACTTTAACTTTAATAATTCACTTTAATAATTCATACTTTAATAATTCACTTTAATAATTCATACTTTAATAATTCACTTTAATAATTCATACTTTAATAATTCACTTTAATAATTCATACTTTAATAATTCATTTTAATAATTCATACTTTAATAATTCACTTTAATAATTCAAAAATCTATTATAAATAGAATTCAATAGGTTTCATTATTTTATAGAAACTTGAAAATATATTTCTCTAAACTCTCTCAATCGATTTACATATATATATATATATATATATATATATATATATATATATATATATATATATATATATATATATATATATATATATATATATATATATATATATATATATTTCTCTGTATTATTTCAAGATATTATTAGTATACATAAAATATTACGACGGAGTGATGTCCGAGTGATTTCAAAATAGTTTTTTGAATGAGTCGAAGCTAAGAAAATTATGGGTTATAGCTATGGAAGTGATGGGTATGGTTCATGGGTATGCTCGTGAGGTCAATCTAGTGTTTATCATCTCCGTTGCGTCTACGTACTTTCCTGCAATATTGAATCTCAATATTGATACGTGAGCACTCATAACTTAACTTTTATATATCAATAGTGTATCCCTGACTAGTGCTCGAGTATATAGGATTATGCATGCTTGTACATTCGATATTGTCCTTAGATAGGTTTGTTGAATCCAGAATTAGATACATATGCTACTGAGATAGGGTATATGATATGCATGTCATTGGAAAGCTAGCGAAAAATTAAGAACTTTTCATTTAGATATCGAATGGTTTCGATGAACGGATTTGAAGTTATAGTCAACTGAATTTTAGTATTATTGTTAAAATGATTATTATTACTATCGTCGTTATTATTTTAATAGAAATATCATTGTTATTATAAAATATCATTATTACTATTATGTTAGTATTATCATTTTATCATAATAACATTTTTAGTAAATATAAATATTGTTATTTTTTTTATAGAATAATAATAATTATTATTACAAAATAATACAACTTTTACTTATTATTATTATGATCAATATTATTTTATCAAATAAATAGGGGATACAAAGATATTTTTCACCACGCGTAATATAATTACATTAATAATACTTACCACTATAGTTTTAAGATATTAAGTGAACTTTATAAATTTTACTACTTAAGATATATAAAAGTATATTTTATCATATATAAACGTTAATATAAATTTTTATTAATAAATGACTTTTATTATTATAAAATCTAATAAATATATTTAAATATATAAAACGACTATAGTTAAGTTATATAATAAACACGTATAAATTTTAGAAGTCATTTTGGGTCAAGTTGACTTTTGTTGACTTTTGCATATTAGTCTCGAGCATTAGGATTGTGGTTCACTATGACTTGACCAAAAATTGTTAGACAAATATTGACCAACATATAAATATATATAATTAATATAGGTTCGTGAATCCGAGGCCAACCTTGCACTTGTTAAATGACGTTATATGTATTTTTACTACGAAATACAGTATGGTGAGTTTCATTTGCTCCCTTTTATATATATTTTTGGGACTGAGAATACATGCGCTGTTTTTATAAATGTTTTACGAAATAGGCACAAGTACTAAAACTAATTCTATGTGGGTTTAAACCAGAAATATACCCTTAGCTTGGTAACATTAAACTACTTGTCTATGTACGGTAGGCGCGAATCCTAAAGATAGATCTATTGGGCCTGACAAACCCCATCCTGACTATGGGATGCTTTAGTACTTCGAGGTTATTTTAAACACACCTGATCTGGTGTACTTCAGAGGGTAAAACATGAACGTTAAGGCTTGTTACCGGGTGCCTACAACTTATAGAATAATTTTATACACTTGCGAGTGTACATATATTTATAAACGGAAATCTTGTGGTCTATTAATATATTGAAATGATTGTTATGATAAACCTATGAACTCACCAACCTTTTGGTTGACACTTTAAAGCATGTTTATTCTCAGGTATTAAAGAAATCTTCCGCTGTGCATTAACTCATTTTAAGGATATTACTTGGAGTCATTCATGGCATATTTTGAAAGACGTTGCATTCAAGTCATTGAGTTCATCAAGATTATTATTAAGTCAATTATAGTTGGATGTATTATGAAATGGTGTGCATACCGTCAATTTTTGTTGTAAAGAAAGTTTGTCTTTTAAAAACGAATGCAATGTTTGTAAAATGTATCATATAGAGGTCAAATACCTCGCGATGTAATCAACTATTGTGAATCGTTTATAATGTATATGAACGGGTCCTTTCAGTTGGTATCAGAGCGGTGGTCTTAGCGAACCAGGTCTGCATTAGTGTGTCTAACTGATAGTCGTTAGGATGCATTAGTGAGTCTGGACTTCGACCGTGTCTGCATTTCAAAAGTTTTGCTCATCATTCTTGTTGGAAATTACCTGCTTATCATTCTTAGTCTAGACACATCTTATTGCATTGATTGCATGAATAGTGTATAGACAAAATTCATATCTTAGCATATCAGCTAATTCATATCTTAGCGTATCTGTTACTGTAAACTTTGCCTGACATATTCCGTAAATTCCTCCGTAATCTACGAAACCTTTTGCTCTATATAATTAGAATACCACCCGATAGCCGTAAAATCATTTCATATCCAAAAATTCTTTATTCAATCGTACGAAATGGAATTCGTCATTAGTTCAAGTCCCTCGGATTCCGAAATGAAATCCCACTCAAGTTCCGAAAGCAGTGTGACCTGAATGGATCAACCAATTAGTCATCATCTATTCTGGATGAATTGGGGATGGGTTCGTAGCCTCCTTAATCATAGGAGACAAGAAGAAGGTGATCCCTTCCATCCACCACATTGCCCTCTTGGCGAAGAACCTGAAGCACTTACCGGCGAACCTATCCGAAACACCATTTTCTCTCTTATTTCTAGAGTATCTCATCATGATTACATACTACACCAAATTCTAGATTTTATTTATCCACTCGTTCGAACCGACAATCACCCCGGTGTAATAGAAGAAGTCAACGAGCTTCGCGCTCGGGTAGTGGCTTTGGAGAATATGGTGCAAAGGTTACAAACACCAGCAGCAGCACCAGCAGCATAAACAGTACCACCATTAGCAACACCAACAGTACCATTACCACCACCAACAACAACCGCATCACAAACCTCAACTTCACAATCTGTCCCATGAGCATCGATGTCATACGCCCTGTAGATACTAAGGAATACCACAACGATGAAGTATTGATTCATAACTTCATTGGAAAAACATTCTACGACGATTATGTAATTTCTAAAGTTTAGAAATTATCTATCATAGCCTTAACCATAAATCAAGTGAGTTTAATTTAATATTAACTCATTAAATCTATATTACATCTGAAGAAATATACACATATATTTCCATAAAGACTGTAATAAAATTCTTTTGTACAAAATATTAATTGTGACATTTTTTTTTAACGGGTAGTTAATACCCGAGAGATATATAAATTCACAATTAATATGTTACATTCTTCGAATCTGATTCAGCAAATCATCCATTATACTCCCTACTTTCACAACAATATACATTCTTTTATAGAAATCAAAACAACCATACTCATTCAAAAATCTAATTACATATTCTGATTTTGAAATCGCCGAATTCAATTCAAGTTATAAACGATATCATCACTCTTAGATTCATACATCTTTCAAAGCTATACTTTAACTTCAAAACTGTGTTAGAACATCGTATGTATATTAACGATTATAATCTGTGTTCAAGCCCTTCGAAAAACCTGAAGACACTTCAAATAATGAACAATCGAGATGATGATCCAACCACATGTTATCCACAGTTACGTACCTGAAAAACTCTTGAAACCAAAGTCATAATTTAACATGTATCCATGTCAGACCTTTTGGCATTTACTAGCTAAAATAACTTTTCAATCCCTTCTAAAAATAGACGATTTTGTCACAGCTCCAGCAAACCAACTTCAATTTTTCATTCGAATAAGCCTTATTATAATGATTACCCCTTCATCATTATTACCGGGGAACCTTTCATATCTCACCACATTAGCAGTAAACTTATTAACAACTTCATTGATTTTTGACTTTCCGAAAAATCTTTATATTTATCAAAATCCCATCATTTACTCATCTGCATCTTGTAACGAGAATTGCCATATGAATCATCAAAAATTAGCAATCAGTATTTTGAAATCTCGCAGCATGTCTACGCCAACAATTATATGTGTCTATCTTCTGGACTTATATACTTTGAATGTGAAGTTTCTGAAAAACACCTTAAACTGCGAACTAGTTCTCGAAATACTGATGAAGCATCAAAAACTGTAAACGATCTTAACAGTAAAAAGTTTGATAACAAAGAATAGTAAGGTGGAAAAGCTGAGAAAAAGAGAAGGTTTGGAACTGGAAAACGGATTGAACAGACTATGAAGGAGGCTGTGGACAAATCACAAAGACTAAATCTGCCTTCAAAGAATCCAAATGATTCAGTGCCTGCTAAAGTCATTAATGAATACCTTACTCTTTATTCTAAACCTTTACAGACAAATCTTCATCATCATCCATCAATATTAGAAATTCTAAGATATTATCATATCTTTCATTATAAATATTCGCGATATTTCTGAAGATATTTTCACAACTAATCTTATCTGAAGTCATTTATCTCTTTGCGCTATCAGTGTTACATCATATAAGAAACTATTAGTTTCTATATTCTATAAACTTTCGAGTTTAAATTATGAATATTTTGAAGTAGTGTTGGGAACTGAAGCATGAGTTAGTATAATATAATGACACTTGATCAACGTGATTATATTACAGTAAGTCATGCTGAGTTTCTAATGGGACATGACGATTCACAGACCATGCCGTCATCATGTTCCATGTTACACGACTCTTGTATTCTATTTAATCTCTAAAAATATCAAGAATATATTTTCTTGATGATTCGGTCTTTTCAGGGTATTCTGGTAAATTAACAAATCAAGATCGTGCCATTACCATTTCCTTCTTAGAACATTAACTCTGTTCATTCTGAAATTCATATCTGCGAATACTGGACCATTACAAACGTTGCTTAATCGCAAGAAGAAGAAACGAAAGGACAAAACTCCAAAATAGAAATTGGAGTATAAATCGCAGCAAATAGAAGGGAGCATTAACTGTGGATGTCAATGATTATAGAAGACAAAAGCAGGGGCTTTGAAATATAAGGGAAGATATAAAACCCAACAACCACCCAAAAATTATAAACCGTATATATCGATGCATATAGCAATATAAAGACACGGAAGAACTAAAAACACTATAAAACCGAGAGTATAGTAGAAGTAAATAGATTCTTCCGGAGGCAGATGAAAAAGAAGAACGACAGATATGAAAGTGAGGAGTATATCGAGAATCAGTACTGGATGAAGCATATTGACAAATACTTTAAAATATGAGTTGAGGGAGAAAGAATAGAAGGTGTGAGTTGTAAGGAAATGAAGGAGGTGGATTTATAGTGAAATACCCGACAGAGAAATCAAGATGGATTATCGTATTAATTTGAAGAGAATCATAATCTTCTTAATCACCAAAGCATCAAATCCAACATAGATTACAAAGATTTTCTTTAAATTCGGAGATCAATTGTGATGACGTCAAAAGATATGACGAATCACTATAATCTTATTTCCTTCATTTACGATAACTTCCCTCATACGCTTTGAGTAATCGAATTATTTTATCCATACTTCTTAGACATGATAAAACTTCATAATCGTCATAATAACATTTTCATTGTTAGCCATAACGACCTCTATCAAATTTCGGGGACGAAATTTCTTTAACTGGTAGGTACTGTGACGACCCGGAAATTTCCGACTAAATTTAAACTTTATCTTTATATTATTCTGACACAATAAGCAATGTTTGTTAAGTTAAATCTCAAGGATTTTAAACTATGTTTATACATTCATTTAAACCTCGACCAAATTCCAATGATTCACGAACCATTAAATGAACATATATGAATATGTATGTATATGTGTATATGTTATAAATTGAAAATGTCAACAAAGTATTTAAAAGTATAATGCTTTATATGAACGTATTTGTTTCAATATGATTATCGACGAAATTAAAAAAAATATATTAAATGATTGAATTATCAGAAACATTGAATTATGATTACAAGTCTCTGTTGAGAGGTCCACTATGATTTGAGAAATCTATTCCTCTTAACGATATTCGGAATAATTTGTAAAGCTATTTATAAATAAAAATAAAAAGTGTCATTTACGAAAGTTAGACAAAAGCTAGTGGAGAATTGGTTTCCATAATATTCTATTAATCTATTTTCAAACGTACAAAAACGTTTTCAGTTTTAAAAAAAAACTTTATTATTAAACTTTTATAAATATCTAGAATCACTTTTGACAACTCATTACTTAACCAGTATAATAAATATAACGATATTTATATTTTATTTCATTAAATATATATAACGATTTAAATTAATATTATATATATACGCGTATTATACATACATAGTTTTTATACTTTTACTATACTCTAACTTTACCTTTACTTTACTTTTACTTTACTTTAACTTTAATAATTCACTTTAATAATTCATACTTTAATAATTCACTTTAATAATTCATACTTTAATAATTCACTTTAATAATTCATACTTTAATAATTCATACTTTAATAATTCATTTTAATAATTCATACTTTAATAATTCACTTTAATAATTCAAAAATCTATTATAAATAGAATTCAATAGGTTTCATTATTTTATAGAAACTTGAAAATATATTTCTCTAAACTCTCTCAATCGATTTACATATATATATATATATATATATATATATATATATATATATATATATATATATATATATATATATATATATATATATATTTTCTCTGTATTATTTCAAGATATTATTAGTATACATAAAATATTACGACGGAGTGATGTCCGAGTGATTTCAAAATAGTTTTTTGAATGAGTCGAAGCTAAGAAAATTATGGGTTATAGCTATGGAAGTGATGGGTATGGTTCATGGGTATGCTCGTCAGGTCAATCTAGTGTTTATCATCTCCGTTGCGTCTACGTACTTTCCTGCAATATTGAATCTCAATATTGATACGTGAGCACTCATAACTTAACTTTTATATATCAATAGTGTATCCCTGACTAGTGCTCGAGTATATAGGATTATGCATGCTTGTACATTCGATATTGTCCTTAGATAGGTTTGTTGAATCCAGAATTAGATACATATGCTACTGAGATAGGGTATATGATATGCATGTCATTGGAAAGCTAGCGAAAAATTAAGAACTTTTCATTTAGATATCGAATGGTTTCGATGAACGGATTTGAAGTTATAGTCAACTGAATTTTAGTATTATTGTTAAAATGATTATTATTACTATCGTCGTTATTATTTTAATAGAAATATCATTGTTATTATAAAATATCATTATTACTATTATGTTAGTATTATCATTTTATCATAATAACATTTTTAGTAAATATAAATATTGTTATTTTTTTTATAGAATAATAATAATTATTATTACAAAATAATACAACTTTTATTTATTATTATTATGATCAATATTATTTTATCAAATAAATAGGGGATACAAAGATATTTTTCACCACGCGTAATATAATTACATTAATAATACTTACCACTATAGTTTTAAGATATTAAGTGAACTTTATAAATTTTACTACTTAAGATATATAAAAGTATATTTTATCATATATAAACGTTAATATAAATTTTTATTAATAAATGACTTTTATTATTATAAAATCTAATAAATATATTTAAATATATAAAACGACTATAGTTAAGTTATATAATAAACACGTATAAATTTTAGAAGTCATTTTGGGTCAAGTTGACTTTTGTTGACTTTTGCATATTAGTCTCGAGCATTAGGATTGTGGTACACTATGACTTGACCAAAAATTGTTAGACAAATATTGACCAACATATAAATATATATAATTAATATAGGTTCGTGAATCCGAGGCCAACCTTGCACTTGTTAAATGACGTTATATGTATTTTTACTACGAAATACAGTATGGTGAGTTTCATTTGCTCCCTTTTATATATATTTTTGGGACTGAGAATACATGCGCTGTTTTTATAAATGTTTTACGAAATAGGCACAAGTACTAAAACTAATTCTATGTGGGTTTAAACCAGAAATATACCCTTAGCTTGGTAACATTAAACTACTTGTCTATGTACGGTAGGCGCGAATCCTAAAGATAGATCTATTGGGCCTGACAAACCCCATCCTGACTATGGGATGCTTTAGTACTTCGAGGTTATTTTAAACACACCTGATCTGGTGTACTTCAGAGGGTAAAACATGAACGTTAAGGCTTGTTACCGGGTGCCTACAACTTATAGAATAATTTTATACACTTGCGAGTGTACATATATTTATAAACGGAAATCTTGTGGTCTATTAATATATTGAAATGATTGTTATGATAAACCTATGAACTCACCAACCTTTTGGTTGACACTTTAAAGCATGTTTATTCTCAGGTATTAAAGAAATCTTCCGCTGTGCATTAACTCATTTTAAGGATATTACTTGGAGTCATTCATGGCATATTTTGAAAGACGTTGCATTCAAGTCATTGAGTTCATCAAGATTATTATTAAGTCAATTATAGTTGGATGTATTATGAAATGGTGTGCATACCGTCAATTTTTGTTGTAAAGAAAGTTTGTCTTTTAAAAACGAATGCAATGTTTGTAAAATGTATCATATAGAGGTCAAATACCTCGCGATGTAATCAACTATTGTAAATCGTTTATAATGTATATGAACGGGTCCTTTCAAGAGGCATAAGCAATGACTTTCTTTCGTTGCATCAATACACACCCAAAACCACGTTTAGAGGCATCACAATATACAACAAAATCATCATTGCCTTCGGGAAGTGACAAGATAGGAGCGGTGGTTAGCTTTGTCTTCAAGACATGAAACGCGGATTCTTGTTCGATTGACCAAACGAATTTCCTTCCCTTATGAGTTAATGCGGTTAGAGGACGTGCAACCAAAGAGAAATTTTCGATGAACCTACGATAATACCCGGCGAGACCCAAGAATTGACGAATGTGAGTAGAAGTAGTAGGAGTTTCCCATTTGCTAATGGCTTCGATTTTTGCGGGATCGACCTTAATGCCTTGGTCGCTCACGATATGACTGAGAATTGAACTTCCTTTAACCAAAATTCACACTTGGAGAATTTGGTATAGAGTAGTTCTTGTCTCAAGAGTTCAAGTACGATTCGAAGGTGTTGTTCGTGTTTCTCTTCGCTTTTAGAATAGACCAAGATGTCATCGATGAATACAATAACGAATTTGTCGAGATAGGGTTTACACACGCGGTTCATGAGGTCCATGAGCATCGCCGGTGCATTTGTTAAACCAAATGGCATGACAAGGAATTCGTAACTATCATAGCGTGTCCAGAAAGCGGTTTTGGAGACATCTTCCCCCTTAACCCTTAATTGATGATAACCCGAGCGGAGATTGATTTTCGAATATACACGAGATCCTTGTAGTTGATCAAAGAGGTCATCGATGCGTAGAAGAGGATATCGGTTCTTAACCGTCAATTTGTTTAGTTCACGATAGTCGATACACATTCGTAGGGATCCATCTTTCTTCTTAACGAATAAAATAGGAGCGCCCCATGGTGAATGGATACGTTGGATAAAACCACGGTCAAGTAGTTCTTCAATTTGACTTTTCAATTCTTGCATTTCAGATGGAGCAAGTCTATACGGTGCACGTGCTATGGGTGCGGCCCTCGGAATAATATCGATTTGGAATTCAACCGGTCGATGAGGTGGAAGTCCTGGCAATTCATCGAAAAATACATCGGAAAAGTTACTAACAATTGGCACATCATCGATATGCTTCTCGTCAGTTTCAACTTTCTTAACGTGGGCTAGAATCGCGAAACAACCTTTTCAAAGGTACTTTTAAACTTTAAGGCACGAGACGAGGTTGAGTCCGGTGCAACTCTTATCGCCATAGACAATCAAGGGTTCACCATTCTCGATAGGATTTGAATCGCTTTAAGATCACAAAGAATGTGAGATTTCGTTTTGGCTAGCCAATCCATACCAATGATTACATCAAAGCTCCCTAGTTCTATAGGTATCAAGTCAATTTCAAACTCTTTACCCATTAAGTTTAACGTACACCCCCGGTAAAATTTGTCGGCACTCAATAGTTTCATGTTGGCCACTTCAATGGTATAAGTAGTATCTAATGGGAGTGGTGGAGTGCTAAAAGAATGAGTTAAAGTCTTGGTTACAAAACTCTTATCGGCACCCGAATCGAATAAACAAGAGACATAAGAATCGTTGAGAAGGAACGTACCCGTGACTAGTTCATTGTCATCCTGGGCTTCCTCGGTGTTGATGTTGAAAGCTCGGTCGTGTGTATTGGGGTTAGCTTTCTTCTTTGGGCACGCATTCCTATAATGACCCAGTTGGCCACATTCATAACAAATGCCTAGTTTTGGTGCATTGGGCCCCTTTTGAGCAAAGGGGGCGGTATTCCTACAATCGTGGGCCACGTGGCCACTCCTTTGACACTTGACGCAAAATGGTTTGCCACATTCACCAAGATGATGTTTGTAGCACTTGTTACAATAAGGCAAGTTTCTGGCATAATTCTTCTTGCTATCAGAGGTGAAAGGCTTTTTGGTGAAGGTGTTGTTGTTGTAGTTGCTTGATGGAGTGGCTTCCCATTTTCTTTTGTTGCCACCCGACTTATCCTCGGCTTTAGATGCCGGTACTACGATTTCGTCCACCATTTCTATCAATTTGCGGGCCATATTCAAAGCTTCTTGATGATTAGTGGGTTTGGATGACATTACTCCGTGTTTGATGCCCTTTGGAAGACCATCCATGTAAAGTTCAACCCTTAAGGACTCGGGGTTCACATGGTTTAGGCACATCAAGGATAGTTTCCGACTGCTTTTAGAGTTCTTAGCTCTTGTTCGAGCTTTTGGGTTTCCTCGCGCGGAAAGTATTCGGTGATCATCTTTTCTTTCAAATCAGACCAAGAGAGAGCGTGGGCTTCATCGGTACCCACCGATTGTACATAGGTGTTCTACCACGTAAGAGCGACACCGGCAAAAGTGTGAGCAACAACCGCTTATGCTAAGCCGGCTTCCGTTTGCTCAAACCATCGGGTGAGCACAACCGATCCCCCGGTTCCATCATAAGTGTGAGGTTTGCACCCCATGAAAGCTTTATAGGAGCATCCCTCATTTGAGTTACTGGCTCCATTATTGTTGTTGTGATTGTTGTTATTGTTATTGTTGTTGGATGAGTGACTGGCCATGGCCGCATCTACGGCGGTGGCTATCATGCGTTGAATAGCTTGATCGGGAGTTTCGTTGCGTGGTACACGGTGAGGAGGCATTGTTCCTTCAAAATACAAGAATATCGTTGATTAGTATTCTCAATAATACTAACCGTGATATGGAATGAGGATAAAGAGAAAATTTTCCTTGACTCGCCTTAAACTCTTTATGTCATAATTTCGAAACGTTCATATGAGTCACCGTAATATAATCCCAGAAATTATATTACCCTAATTCATATGTGCATTCGACATTATTTCACTAAGTTAAGGTGGCGTGTCAATCAAATTAAACAACGTGAGATTAAAATGGAATAAAAGTTAGATATGAATAGAAGAGTTTGAGTATAAATGCACAAGTAGTCAAGTAATTCCTACTTCAAGTCTATATGCCGGTTGTAGTCTAGACTCACTAATGTACCATATGACTCGGGGTTAACACCAATGAACTCTAAATCCCTACGACAATCGCTCTGATACCATCTATAGCGACCCGACAAAATCGTCATTGACGGCACCGTCTACTTTGGTCCTGTTACGTGGTCATAAGTCTTTAAAACAACGTTTAACCAAAAGTATGGCGCATTCATTTCAAAAGTAAGGATGTTTCAAGGTTTACAATTAGATCAACGACTAGTTACATTATAACATTTAAAGTATAATTGAAACATATGCGACACAATTTAAGAATAAGTCAAAAGACGCTCCACGTATGCATGTATACTCGACATCCAAGCAAGTATCAAAAAGTATAGTGCGGAAGCATGTATCACCTAGTATTCAAGGACCTAAGAAAAACATAGAAATTCTGTCAACGAAAACGTTGGTGAAATCATAGGTGTATGTATAAAGTATGTTTTGAACCACAAGATTTAGTATAAATCGATTATCAAGCGTATACATCTCAAAAGATGTGTTTGTATCACGAGCATCCAATTACCAAGCTTAACTGAATCTTACCTCTGTATAATAGTGCTAGAACATACACTATTCCGATACAATTATATTTCATTCGCTAACGGTAGCGAACCGTCCGAATGAGGGTTCGTTAAACCCGTATGGCCACACAACATAAGTTCTCGCTTACACCCTACAAGTGTAACTAACGATAATTGGACTTGAGGATTTTCGTTCTAACTCGTACGTATCTTTGCTTTCGTATTTGTGTTCAAAGTATAAAAGTATAAATCGTTTATGTTTTCTCATCCCACGTATGAGTATAATAGAGTAAAAGTGGGACTATGATCTCACCTTGAGTGCAAGCGTATAAAAGTACTTCGCAAGTAAACGTGTGCAAGAAAGAATGCTAGTCTTGACCTAAACAAGTAGGTCGTATCAATAACGGTATACACGATTGGTCTAAGTTGTTCAATTAGTCATATGGCTTGTTACGACTCGATTACATATAGCATGTGAATCACGTTGCCAAGTTTCATGCATGATTCAAATATAAAAGCATGTTAGGATGATTTCATAAGTATTTGGTTAAGTTTAAACGAAAGTCAACTTTGGTTAAGTCAATGTCAATTAAAAAGTCAACATATTCGGGTCGGGTCCCGAACTATTTTTCTGAGGTTTTAATCATATATAAGCATGTTAGAACAAGTTACATGTGAATCAGAGGTGCATAGCATAGTTAGAATTAAATGGTAAACGACCAACCAAATCAGAACCTGGCAGTTCATCTGGACGGCGTCCAGATTGGCTGGACGGTGTCCAGATGTGAAGGCCTGGACAACGTCCAAGAATCTGGACGGCGTCCAGATTAGTGCACAGACCCTGTTTTGCTGAAAACATACAAGTGCACAAACCAAACTTCAAACAATCACAATTTATGATCCGCAAACAATCAAAACATGTATCTTATATCATCGGAAAGGTATTTTGACAAGGAAAACAACTAAGCACCTTTCTTAAATCAATTAAACATTTATAACAACCAAAACCGCATTAAATATTCACCATTAATTGCATCTAAGTTCATAAATGCACATTGATGATTCGGGAATTGAATGCACACATATAATACGCTTTTTTGTAGGTAATTATGCATGCAATACAACTAAACACTTACAAATAACATTGTCAAGCATTTAATGCATCAAAAAGTTATTTTACTTCTATCAAACCCTAACCCAAAATCACAAATTTAGAAATCATGTTCATGGAGTCTTTCCAAGTCAACCTACACATCAAATTGAAGCTAGTGATGCTAGTAACACATTTAATACATGCGCTTTTAATATTTAAGCAACCAAATCACAAGATCAAACACACCAAATTTCAAGTTCATTCTAGTTACACTAAAACAACAAGATCGAGCATACAAATCATATATTCATGTTAGACTTGAGCCATAGACACTAAATAACACTTTTATAAGTTAAAAACATCAAGAACAAAAAATCTAGTGATTTTAGAAATTTACCCAAATGAGATGTAATCGGTATGGATTCGAAGAGTAAGATGCAAAGATTCCAAATATGTAATTTGTTTTAGTTGATGCTTGCTAGATTCAAAATAGATGATGATTCTTTGTTTGGTTGCTTGAGAGAAAAAGAATGGAAGTATTAGAGAGGGAGGTGATGAATGAATGGATGAGAAAGGCTTGACCATTTGGTGAGTTTAGTCCCTCAAGTTTGAATCTGGTGCGTGAATTACCTAAACGAGATAATTTAAAACGCGTATTAACGAAAGATGTCATAATTATATAACGCGCTTTAAAATAACATAACGGAAGGTAAACGGAAAAAGGCGGGATGTTACATCTAAGTCTTCCACTGAGTCTGAATATAGAGCCTTATCTTATACTACTTGTGAGTTAATTTGGATTGTAAAGATGCTTAAAGATCTTAAAATTGATAATTTACTTCCAATAAAACTATATTGTGATAATAAATCTGCTCTGCAACTTACTGTTAACCCTGTTTTTCATGAGAGATCCAAACATTTTGAGATTGATGTTCATATTGTTAGAGAAAAATGTTTATCTGGTTTTCTTCAAACTGAGTATATTGATACAACAAAACAAATTGCAGATATTTTTACTAAGGCTCTTGGCAAGGCTCAACATATGTATTTTTGTAATAAACTTGGTATTGAAAATGTGTACATGAATAAGATTGAGGGAGGGTGTTAAGTTTATGATAAAACAATCTTATTCGTGTATTATGTTTGTTATCTAACTTAATTTGTTTAACTGCTGTTATATTTAGGACTCTTTGGAAATGAGATGGTTAAGAGAAGGACTAAAGCTGATTATTTCTTTAAGAAGAAAAAGTAGAGGGTGATGGAAGTCATTTTATGAAAGTTGAAGATGTGCTTGGCCTGCAAGCTTGATTGTTAGATTATATTCTCATATGCTAGGGTTCCAGATACACACATCATTCATCTATACTGCTGCAGTTTTATTCACTCAATCTCTCAATCTCAGAGTTAAAATTCCATGTTCTTGTTTTCTTCTATATCTACTTGATATAGATTTTGTTTTCTGTTCTTAATTGTTGTGATATTGTTAAGGATTTTATCTTTGGTTGATTTTATTCAATTGTGTATGATTCTGGATTGAAGATTCATCATATTTGTATAATTTTCTGATATTCTCACATATCCAAAACTAACTAACCAAACTCCCGAGTCACTAAGGCTGGCTTTAGGAGAAATATATGGTAGGATATGAAGAGAAAAAAATGCCTATGCTGCATAAATTAGTTTAAGATAATAACTTATATGCTAAAAGACATGTTGTTTTATGTAGTTGAAAGTATTTATACTTCAAGATCATAGCTCATCCTTTGCTCTTTTTTTCCAGTTAAAAAGGATCTAAAATGACACCAATGGGTGAAAGTTATGATTAGGGTGCTGATGGATGAAAAATGTTTCACAATTACAACTTTGGTTAATCAACTTTTGCAACTGTTCAATTTGGTTTTTTTTGCTTAACATTGGTATATGATGGTTAGTTATGCTAACAATTTTCAATCTATATATATATATTTTTTTTACTTTGTGCTCAATTGATTGAAGATTAACATTTAAAAAAGTTAAGATGAGTTTTGTAAGATTTTTAGCATAACATAAAAGGTCAATAACGCATTTAGTGCAATTTTGTGAAAAGTGTATACGAGACTATGTTGTATACAATTGTTGTATCATTTGAAACGTTTGAGTTGACTTAATGGGAGAATTATAGGTGATTAGGGGTGCGATGGATGAAAAATGTTTCACAATTACAACTTTGGTTAACCAACTTTCCAACTCTTCAATTTGTTTTTTTTTTCTTTTTTTTTTTTTTTTTTTTTTTTTTTTGCAGATATAGGATGGTTAATTATGCTTACAATTAACAAGCAAAAAATTTTAAGCTGCGTGCTCAGTAAATTGTAGATTAACATTTAAAAGTTAAGATGAGTTATGTAAGATTTCTAGCATAACATAAAAGAACAATAACGTATTTAGTGCAATTTTGTGAAGAGTGTATACCAAAACTATGTTGTATACCATTGTTTTATCATTTGAAATGTTCGAGATGACTTTTATTGTGGTATTGAAGTTGTATTCAACATATCTATTGTTGTAGTCAACTATCTATTTTCAAGTTTGAAAAGTTAAGACCTTAATAATTCATTGATATACATTAACTAACTATTTAATGTTTACATATGTAATTTCATATATAGATACAAGCCTCTAAACAAATATTATATAAGATGCTTTCGAAAAGGGATGTGATTCTTACGCACCACTTTTTGATCCATGTACACTCATTTACCTATTATACCTTTAATTATACTCATAATAATAATATAAGCTCAACTCTCTAGATTAATCTAGGGGTATAAATGTAAGTTTATGAAACAAAAATGTACATGAATCAAAAAATGGTGTGTGATGATCACCCCGCTTTTGAAAAATTATAATGTTTTCTTAGTAATCTTTCACTGCTACAAATCCTATTTGACTATAGAATCTATCTATATCTATATATAACTTATTTGAAATGATTTTTAAGCAGTCGTGCAACGCACGGACTCAAAATCTAGTATAATATATAATATAATAATTACTCATAAATTTATTGTTGGGACGAACAATAAAATGAAGTTAGTTTTAAGAATAAGTGTTAGAGGCTTTCAAATTTTGTTAAGTGTACAAGTCTAGAAAATTACTCTATATATCTAAAAGACAAAGGGTAAGTGAATACTTAACTTTTTAAACTTCACAAACTTACCAATAACTTTCCATTTTTTAACAAATCACCCACACCCTTTATAATACTAATTATTACTCTATATATCTAAAAGACAAAGAGTAAGTGAATAGTTAACTTTTTAAACTTCACACACTTACCAATAACTTTCCATTTTTTAACAAATCACCCACACCCTTTATAATACAAACCTTTATAGTTTTCTAAACTTACCACAAACTTTTTACATTTAATAATTTAACCATAAAACTTCTCATTCATTTAAATCCACCACACACTTTTTACTATCTAATAACTATTCATTATTATTATTATTATTATTATTATTATTATTATTATTACTATTATTATCATTATTATTATTATCATTATTAAATCAATCACATAATTTACCACTTTATTATTGTCTAACTTTTTTCCTTATCACAAATTTACCATGTAACTCATTTTTTAATAACTGTTCTATTGTTATCATATATATATATATATATATATATATATATATATATATATATATATATATATATATATATATATATATACATATCTATCTATATATTCTAATAAACCTTTAAAATGATGACATCATCATTAAGCTAAATTACCCTTTATTTTTAATAATGATGATGTCATAATTATATATTAATTTAATTAAAAAAATAATATAAAATCTTTTATAAAAAGAAATATTAATCTCTCCAAAATTGTAATTTTTTTTTAAAAAAAATTTAAAAGACATTTATTATTATTAATAATTATTATTATTATTAAAAATATAAATATAAATATTCAATTTTGAGCGAACTTTGTGTTTGTAAAATCAACGACAAGTTTCTTAGTCGGAATACGTGGTTCCACGGGGCAATAATGAAATGCCCCGTCCTAATCCAGCTGGACGAAGTCATCAACATTTGATTCCAGAGCGATGATCGACTCCAAGTAATGTCCCTAAAATGAGCAAATGCACAGCGGAAGATTTCTTTCATACCTGAGAATAAACATGCTTTCAAGTGTCAACCAAAAGGTTGGTGAGTTTATAGGTTTATCGTAAAATAATAAAATTCATCATTTTGATAGACCACAAAATTTAAATGCTGCATGGTACAAATGGGCCCAAATCCTATACCCACCTGTAATGTACATGCTATATCTTTTAAAAACAGTACATCTTTCTCGTGTACGAAACCATTTTCATAAATCATAGTAACCGTACACATATCCTGTGCACAAAAATAACATACACATAACCTGAGTATAAAATCATTCTCTCGATATATAACATTCACATCAACTGGTGGCAATTATCATGTCCACATAATTCAATGGTGGCAATTATCATGTCCACATAATTCAATGGTGGCAATTATCATGTCCACATAATTCAATAGTGGCAATTATCATGTCCACATAATTCAATTGTGGCAATTATCATGTCCACATAATTCAATAATAATCCGCAGAACTTGTATCTGCATAATAATTCATTCGAGGAATGTTTTGCTTGTGTCTATCTCGTCAAACATTTATAAAAAGCATTTCATGTATTCGCAGTTCAAAATATATTTCAAAAGCATTTAATAAAACAGTTATAAAAACAGCGCATGTATTCTCAGTCCCAAAAATGTAAAGAGTAAAAGGGAATCAAATGAACTCACCATACTGTATTTTGTAATACATATGACGACATTGAACAATGCAGGGTTGGCCTCGGATTCACGAACCTATATCATTTGTATTTATATTAAAACAAATAATCGTAATCAAACAAGTGTATATCTATTATTTTATGTATTAAGATTAATGTTCTTATATATATAATTTTATTAATACTTACTTTACATTATGATTCTTATTTGATATTTAATTATATTACTAGTTAAAACGAAATTTTATGTAGTATTAGTATACTTTATTTAGTAAATATATCAGTATTTATATATATATTTCGTTTGTTTTGTAAAATTTATCAATTGTAGTAATACTAGTTTAAGGATAATAATAATAGTGATAATAGTAATTTTAGTAAAAAAAAAATGGTAATTCTATTAGTAATGATAAAGTAAAAATAATAGTTTTAGCAAAAATAGCATTTTCAATAGTAATGGTAAGTTTAATAATAATTATCGTTTTAAAAAGAAATTTTAGTGTTCATAATTATTAATACTAAAATTAATGAAAAAGGGTATTCCTAATATACTAATATTAATGATAATAATGCTTAGTTTAATAATAATAATAATCATAATAACTAGTAAATAATACTAATAATAATCTTAATCATGTTAAAAATAATAATTCATACATTAACAATAATAATTATAATTACAATAATAATAATAATAATCATAATCATAACAATAATTAATAATACACATAATACTAATAATAATAAAAGTAATTGTGTATACCCTTAAAGCTTTGTCTAAAAAGAATGCTCCAGACGAGACTCGAACCCGAGACCTCTTGCTAAAGACTAACACCCCTAAACCGTTACTCCATGTGTGTTTTACTGATTAATACCAAACCTTCATATATTTAACCCGTTATTCGGCCCAACAGAAAAATAAGGATCTCGGCCCAAGTTTAGGAATATGTTCATGGCCCATCTGACATTAACAGATTTTGGCCCAACTCTTCGTTTCTGGCCAAACAACAAAAGGATCGGCCCAAATCCAAATTGTTTTAATTGCAATATAAGCCTCGTGAATTAAGAAGTAGCTGGAGGTTTGCTTATTGTGGGGGTTCGGTATAAAAAAAAATTTGATAAAACAGGAAAAAGCAAGTAGCAGCCTTTTGCGACTACTCCCCACCATCTTCTTTTACCATCATCATTCTTAATTAATAAAATCATTATCATCGTGGTTGTCTGGAATCATCTTGATGCTCGTTACTTCATAACCATCATGTATCATCTTATCGCTAAGTCTATCATCCTCATAATTCATATCATCACCCTTTCTATCTTTAATCGTTTACGGTAAAACAAATATAGCATGATGCAGGTGGCACTTAGGGTTGATGATTTTTGGCGACAATCCGCAATAACCTTCGATGGTTTCGGTTCTGTGAACCGGCCAACAGAATAGAGACGTTGATGGTGGTTTTCAAAAGAGAGAGATGAGAGAGAGGGAAGTGGAAAAATAGTCGCGAGTTTGCAGTAATATGGTGGTATTTGTTGAGAAATTTTGAGCTGGAAAACAGAAACATTGTTGCTATTTAGTGATGGGTTTGTGGTGATTGTTGTGTGGCTTCAAAGCAGAAACGAAACAGTAACATAGCGGTGTAGTGATGGCTGAGGTGATATCATGAAGTAACAGCAGTTTCATTACCATTGATCAAGTGGTGTCTAGAGGTGGTAGTCGATATACTAGTAACGGTGTTGGAACAATTTTTACTTTGGTTGTAGGTTTCACTTACATGTAGTGTATATATATATGTAAATACCTATATGTGAGTTGGAAAATTGAGAATCATGCTCGACAAGAAAGAAGGGAATAGAGAGATAATCTCAAGCGGTTTGGGATGGTGGTTAGTCGTGGTAGAGTGGCCGATGGAGTTCAAGATGGTACCGGTGGTTCAAGTGTGGTGATAGGAGATGGTTAAATGGTTTTGATGATTGAGGTATCACAACGGTTATAGAATTAGAGGAGATAGAGAGATGGTGAGTTATGGTTTTCTATCAATCTACCTCTGCATTGTATGGGTATATAATAAGAGATATTATATATTATAATTAATAATAATTACATATTAATATTATGAATAGACATGAAACGGAATTTTAATTCAAACAAGCACAACACTTTCCACTAATGATTATAATATGATTAAGATTTAAACGTGTTAAAATATATAGAGATTTTAAAATGCAAAAGTAATACACAGTAATTCAATCTCAAATCACGGGTGTCATTAAGTTTTACTCTGCCGACACTATATCACGGACTGGCTTCGTACCCCGTTGTTAATCAGGGGCGTATAAAAGTCTTCAGAAGAATTCCAAATTTTTAGATTAACTATATTAATTTATTTTGGTCATTATGGTATAAAATTTAGTCATTAACTATTAAATAAAAATTACATTATTTATTCACTCCCAACCCCGGGTAAAATATAAAAAGTTTTAAAATATAATAACTAGGTCCTAAATACATTTTTAGTAAGCCTAAAGTTTAAAGAACTCATTTTCGAATCACCTTTTATTTTACAATTTCATAAGTTTGAATTTAACTTGCTTAATATCAATCATTTAATATTTATTTTTAATATATTTCATTTATATATAGAGATATATTTTAAATAATAATTATTATAATATCCTATTTTTATTTTATTAAATTTTAATGACAACAACATATAATACTTCAAATTATATTTCGAATTATTATTTATATATACTTACACACATATCTATTTACACTTAATTGTTCGTGAATCGTAGGGAATAGTCGAGGGCAATTGCATACTTGATAATAGTTCAAAAATTTCTTAAGACTCAAGATTACAGACTTTGCTTATCGTGTTGGAAACATATAAAGATTATGTTTAAATTTGGTCGGAAATCTCCGGGTCGTCACAGTACCTACCCATTAAAGAAATTTCGTCCCGAAATTTGAGTGAGGTCGTCATGGCTAACAATAAAAATGTTTTTCTGGTGAATATGAGTGGTAAATAGAGTTTTATCATTACTAAGTAATATAGATTAAACGATTAAACGGTTCGGTTATTTGAAGCGTATGAGTGAAGCTATCGCAAAAGATTAAAATAGGAAAGTAAAGATTCGTCTTAACTTTTAACAGAGTCAGGGTTGAATTTAGAAAATAAGGTGCGTCTAATCTTTTGACGTTGTCTCTGTTGAATTCCGGAATTCAAGGGATCTAAAGAAAATCTTCGAAATCTAAGAGATTTGATTCTTCGGCGGATAAGAAGATTAAGATCTCTATAATTAAATACGGTGATCTGCCTCGATTACTCTGTCTGATATATCCACTATAAATTAAGCTCTTCCGTTCTATTATTCTCACCATTCCTATACTTTCTTTCTTAGTTCATTCATCAAAAAGATTGTAAAAATGCTTAATCCAGTTCTAATCCTTGATATTTTTCTAATTATCATTTCTGTCATCCTTCTTTTCAATCTTCCATCAGAAGAATCTGTTTACTTCTACTATTACCTTAGGGTGATACTATTCTTAATTATACCGTGTCTTTATATTACTATCCGTATTAATATCCACGGTTTGTGATCTCCGTGTTGTTATTGGGCTTTATATTTTCTCTTATATTTTGGAGCTCTTTGCCTTTTTATTCTCTTCTCGACCTCTAGTTAAGCGAGTAATGGTCCATAATTCGTAAATATGGAGTTTCTAATGAATTCCATGTTCTAAGCAAGAAAGAACGTGATCGCACGATTTGATTTATCAAATAACCAGAATCCCTGAGGATGGAACTATCAAAAATATATTTTCTTGATATGTTCAGAGGTTAAATAGAATGAAAGAGTTATGTAACATGGCACATGATGATGGTATGATCTACTGTGAATCATCATGTTCCAATAGAAACTCAGCATGACTTACTGTAATATAATCACGTTGATCAAGTGTCATTATATTATACTAACTCATGCATCAGTTCCCAACATTACTTCAAAATCATTCATAATTCAAACTCGAATTTTAAAGAAATTTAGAAACTAAATTAGTTTCCTTTATGATGTAATATAGATAGCACGAAGAGATAAATAATTTCGGACGAGAATGTTTATGAAAATATCTTCAGAAATATCGAAGATATTTATGATGATATTTTGGAATTTCTAAGTTCGATGATTGATGAAGAAAGATTTTTTTCGCAAGATTTTAACATGATTTTAGAACAAGATATTCTCTATAAAGATTTCAACAGATCCAGAATTACTTGGATTCTTTGAATATAGGAAATGGTTCTTGTATTTGTCCTTGGTCTCCTTCGTGGTTAGCTCAATCCGTTTTCCAGTTCCAACTTTTCTGAGCTTTTCCAACATTACTTCAATAACATTCATTTTTTTTAAGCTCGAAAGTTTACAGAATATAGAAACTAACAGTTTCTATATGACGTAACACTGATATCACGAAGAGATTTATGATTTCAGATAAGAATAGTTTTGAAAATATCTTCAGAAATATGAAGGATATTTATAATGAAATATACGATGATATCTTGGAATTTCTAATATCTAAGGATGGTGAAGAAAATTTGTCCGCAAGAGTTTGGAGTCAGAAGCAAGGTATTCGCTAAAGTTTTCATCAGAAACAGAATCATTAGAATTCTTAATGTACAAGTTTAGTCCTTGTGATTTGTTCAGAGACTCCTTCGTAGTTTGCTCAATCAGTTTTTCAGTTTCAAACTTTTTCTGAGCCTTGCCAACATACAATTCTTTATCATCAATTTTTTGGCTGTTGAGGTCGTTTACAGTTTTTGTTGCTTCATTCAACTTTTTAAAATTCAGAGTATTAATTCGCAGACTGGGTGCTTTTCAGAATTTCAGAATGAAAGATCATAGTTCTAAGAGATAAATGTTATATGGATACATATAACTTTTGATATAGAGACGTTGCGAGGCTCACAATATAGATTTGCTGATTCCCAGTAATTGGTATGGCTATTCTTGTTACAAGATGCGGATGAGTACATGATGAGACTTCAACAGATAAATATAGTGATTTGTCGGAGGGATTTAAACCGAGGAGCGACGAGGTTGCTGGTACATCTGCTGGTAATATGGTGGAATATAAAAGGTTCCCCGGTAACAATAAAAGAACACACATATATATCAAGGTGATAATAAGATTGTTTCGAATGAAAAGTCGAAGTTGACTTGTTGGAGCTGTGACAAAATTGGCTAATTTGGGAAGAGATTGCAAAGTTATTTTCGGTAATAACAATGCTAAAGGATCTGACACAGATACGTGTAGTTGGATCATCCTCTCGATTGAGGTGTTTTCAAGATTCGTGAAAGGTTTGAACGCAGATTGTAATCGTCAAGATACAAATGAAGTTTAAGATGAAGTCAAGTGGCAAACTTGAAGAAATGTTTAGTTTCATATGTTATATTCAATATTTTAATTCATTTTAATTGTCCAATGTTATTAGTCCACAGTCGATAGTCCACATTTGACAGTCCAATAATTCATATATAATTTAATATATAATATTCGAATTAATTAATACGTATCGTGACCCGTGTACATGTCTCAGACTCGATCACAACTCAAAGTATATATATTATTATAGAATCAACCTCAACCCTGTATAGAGAACTCGATCATTACTGCATATAGAGTGTCTATGGTTATTCCAAATAATATATATATATATATATGCGTCGATATGAGATGTCAAAACCTTGTATACGTGTCCCGATATTTAAAGTGCGTAAAAAATACAGAAATTAAATGACAATAAATAAAATTGCGATAATGTAAATTGCGATAATTAAATTGCGATAAATAAAATGTAACCAGTTAGCTAGGAACAGTTAGCTAGGAACCGTTAGCGTGGATTCTTAACAAAATTCTTTTCATAGTTAAATTCTTTGTTTCTAACAAATTTTATTTTTCCAATGTTTTCTTCATTATGCCACTTGTTGGATTCTGATAGGTCAAAATCCAATCATGAAATTGAATGAAAATGGTTATTCTGCGGTTAACAGATTCGTATATCTGTGGATGTAAGTAGGATAGTAAATGACCATTGAATCAAATTCGAAAAATGTACAGTGTAACTTATTAATGTGAAATCTTAAATATTCCTCGGGTATTACCTACCCGTTAAAATATTTTCATCATTAACAGTTTGTACAAAAGAATTTTTAATTACAATCTTTATAAAAACATATATACATATATATTTTCTTCAGATATAATCATGGATTTAATGAGTTAATATGATATTAAACTCATTTGGTTTACCATTAGAGCTAGAATACATAATCTCTAAAACATTAGAGATTACATAATCGCTATGAGGAACGAAGATAATTGAGGTAGAACGATACGTAGAACGATAATTATACTCGAGGTACAGAATGAGATGTTGAGGCATGGATTGTTGATGGTAATGGTGCTGTTATTGATGGTACTGTTGGTGCCGATGATGTTGCTGAAGCTGGTACGTTTTGCACCATATTCTCCAAATCGATTACTCGAGCGCGAAGTTTGTTGACTTCTTCTATTACCCATGAATGATTGACGGTTGTAACGAGCGGATGAATAAGGTTTAGAATTTTAAATAGAATATAATCGTGACGAGGTACTCTGGAAATGAGTGTATTACGAGCAGGTTCGCCGGTAAGTGCTTCAGGTTCTTCGTCAAGAGTGCAGGTTGGTGGGTGAAAAGGATCGCCTTTTTCTCGTCTCCATCGGTTAAGTCGACTACGAACCCATCAGATGAATTAGGGATGGCTGACTGGTTGCTCCATTCCGGTTACACTGCTTTCGGAGTTCGAGTGGAAATCCATATCGGAATAGCTATCGGAATAACTATCGGAATAGCTATCGGAATCTGAGGGACTCGAACTGGTTGAGGGATTCATCACGTACAATCAGATGAATGATTTTCGATAAGAAATAGATTATAGGATGTAGATTAGTACCCTGCAATATATAATTTACATATGCATATATAATACTAAAATCTCATAAGTTACGGAAGAATCTATGGAAGCTGTCAGGCAAAGGTAACAATAACAGATACGCTAATATATGAATTTATCTATACACTGTCTATGCTATAGAGGCAGTAAGACGTGTCTAGACTAAGAATGATAAGCAGATAATTTCCTAAGGATGATAAGCAGATGATTTCCGACTAGAAATGATAAGCAAAACTTTTGACATGCACACACGGTCGAAGTCCAGACTCACTAATGCATCTAAATAACTATCAGTTGGACACCCTAATGCAAGACCTGGTTCGCTAAGACCACCGCTCTGATACCAACTGAAATGCCCCGTCCTAATCCAGCTGGACGAAGTCATCAACATTTGATTCCAGAGCGATGATCGACTCCAAGTAATGTCCCTAAAATGAGCAAATGCACAGCGGAAGATTTCTTTCATACCTGAGAATAAACATGCTTTCAAGTGTCAACCAAAAGGTTGGTGAGTTTATAGGTTTATCGTAAAATAATAAAATTCATCATTTTGATAGACCACAAAATTTAAATGCTGCATGGTACAAATGGGCCCAAATCCTATACCCACCTGTAATGTACATGCTATATCTTTTAAAAACAGTACATCTTTCTCGTGTACGAAACCATTTTCATAAATCATAGTAACCGTACACATATCCTGTGCACAAAAATAACATACACATAACCTGAGTATAAAATCATTCTCTCGATATATAACATTCACATCAACTGGTGGCAATTATCATGTCCACATAATTCAATGGTGGCAATTATCATGTCCACATAATTCAATGGTGGCAATTATCATGTCCACATAATTCAATAGTGGCAATTATCATGTCCACATAATTCAATTGTGGCAATTATCATGTCCACATAATTCAATAATAATCCGCAGAACTTGTATCTGCATAATAATTCATTCGAGGAATGTTTTGCTTGTGTCTATCTCGTCAAACATTTATAAAAAGCATTTCATGTATTCGCAGTTCAAAATATATTTCAAAAGCATTTAATAAAACAGTTATAAAAACAGCGCATGTATTCTCAGTCCCAAAAATGTAAAGAGTAAAAGGGAATCAAATGAACTCACCATACTGTATTTTGTAATACATATGACGACATTGAACAATGCAGGGTTGGCCTCGGATTCACGAACCTATATCATTTGTATTTATATTAAAACAAATAATCGTAATCAAACAAGTGTATATCTATTATTTTATGTATTAAGATTAATGTTCTTATATATATAATTTTATTAATACTTACTTTACATTATGATTCTTATTTGATATTTAATTATATTACTAGTTAAAACGAAATTTTATGTAGTATTAGTATACTTTATTTAGTAAATATATCAGTATTTATATATATATTTCGTTTGTTTTGTAAAATTTATCAATTGTAGTAATACTAGTTTAAGGATAATAATAATAGTGATAATAGTAATTTTAGTAAAAAAAAATGGTAATTCTATTAGTAATGATAAAGTAAAAATAATAGTTTTAGCAAAAATAGCATTTTCAATAGTAATGGTAAGTTTAATAATAATTATCGTTTTAAAAAGAAATTTTAGTGTTCATAATTATTAATACTAAAATTAATGAAAAAGGGTATTCCTAATATACTAATATTAATGATAATAATGCTTAGTTTAATAATAATAATAATCATAATAACTAGTAAATAATACTAATAATAATCTTAATCATGTTAAAAATAATAATTCATACATTAACAATAATAATTATAATTACAATAATAATAATAATAATCATAATCATAACAATAATTAATAATACACATAATACTAATAATAATAAAAGTAATTGTGTATACCCTTAAAGCTTTGTCTAAAAAGAATGCTCCAGACGAGACTCGAACCCGAGACCTCTTGCTAAAGACTAACACCCCTAAACCGTTACTCCATGTGTGTTTTACTGATTAATACCAAACCTTCATATATTTAACCCGTTATTCGGCCCAACAGAAAAATAAGGATCTCGGCCCAAGTTTAGGAATATGTTCATGGCCCATCTGACATTAACAGATTTTGGCCCAACTCTTCGTTTCTGGCCAAACAACAAAAGGATCGGCCCAAATCCAAATTGTTTTAATTGCAATATAAGCCTCGTGAATTAAGAAGTAGCTGGAGGTTTGCTTATTGTGGGGGTTCGGTATAAAAAAAAATTTGATAAAACAGGAAAAAGCAAGTAGCAGCCTTTTGCGACTACTCCCCACCATCTTCTTTTACCATCATCATTCTTAATTAATAAAATCATTATCATCGTGGTTGTCTGGAATCATCTTGATGCTCGTTACTTCATAACCATCATGTATCATCTTATCGCTAAGTCTATCATCCTCATAATTCATATCATCACCCTTTCTATCTTTAATCGTTTACGGTAAAACAAATATAGCATGATGCAGGTGGCACTTAGGGTTGATGATTTTTGGCGACAATCCGCAATAACCTTCGATGGTTTCGGTTCTGTGAACCGGCCAACAGAATAGAGACGTTGATGGTGGTTTTCAAAAGAGAGAGATGAGAGAGAGGGAAGTGGAAAAATAGTCGCGAGTTTGCAGTAATATGGTGGTATTTGTTGAGAAATTTTGAGCTGGAAAACAGAAACATTGTTGCTATTTAGTGATGGGTTTGTGGTGATTGTTGTGTGGCTTCAAAGCAGAAACGAAACAGTAACATAGCAGTGTAGTGATGGCTGAGGTGATATCATGAAGTAACAGCAGTTTCATTACCATTGATCAAGTGGTGTCTAGAGGTGGTAGTCGATATACTAGTAACGGTGTTGGAACAATTTTTACTTTGGTTGTAGGTTTCACTTACATGTAGTGTATATATATATATGTAAATACCTATATGTGAGTTGGAAAATTGAGAATCATGCTCGACAAGAAAGAAGGGAATAGAGAGATAATCTCAAGCGGTTTGGGATGGTGGTTAGTCGTGGTAGAGTGGCCGATGGAGTTCAAGATGGTACCGGTGGTTCAAGTGTGGTGATAGGAGATGGTTAAATGGTTTTGATGATTGAGGTATCACAACGGTTATAGAATTAGAGGAGATAGAGAGATGGTGAGTTATGGTTTTCTATCAATCTACCTCTGCATTGTATGGGTATATAATAAGAGATATTATATATTATAATTAATAATAATTACATATTAATATTATGAATAGACATGAAATGGAATTTTAATTCAAACAAGCACAACACTTTCCACTAATGATTATAATATGATTAAGATTTAAACGTGTTAAAATATATAGAGATTTTAAAATGCAAAAGTAATACACAGTAATTCAATCTCAAATCACGGGTGTCATTAAGTTTTACTCTGCCGACACTATATCACGGACTGGCTTCGTACCCCGTTGTTAATCAGGGGCGTATAAAAGTCTTCAGAAGAATTCCAAATTTTTAGATTAACTATATTAATTTATTTTGGTCATTATGGTATAAAATTTAGTCATTAACTATTAAATAAAAATTACATTATTTATTCACTCCCAACCCCGGGTAAAATATAAAAAGTTTTAAAATATAATAACTAGGTCCTAAATACATTTTTAGTAAGCCTAAAGTTTAAAGAACTCATTTTCGAATCACCTTTTATTTTACAATTTCATAAGTTTGAATTTAACTTGCTTAATATCAATCATTTAATATTTATTTTTAATATATTTCATTTATATATAGAGATATATTTTAAATAATAATTATTATAATATCCTATTTTTATTTTATTAAATTTTAATGACAACAACATATAATACTTCAAATTATATTTCGAATTATTATTTATATATACTTACACACATATCTATTTACACTTAATTGTTCGTGAATCGTAGGGAATAGTCGAGGGCAATTGCATACTTGATAATAGTTCAAAAATTTCTTGAGACTCAAGATTACAGACTTTGCTTATCGTGTTGGAAACATATAAAGATTATGTTTAAATTTGGTCGGAAATCTCCGGGTCGTCACAAATAAACTAAATGACTTTAGCATTTACAGTCACTTAATACCTAAAACATATTATTAAACCGTTTCGTTTAAACAAACCCGTATTTCTACGGGTCATTTCACTAGTTCGGACTATTCGGTATGAGTCTGGTCCAGAAAAAACCAGAGTATCCGTGTTTCTAGACTTTGAGAAGAAAATTAGATTTTCACGTTGTGCGTTGTTTGTTTATGAAAAGAGTGTTATAATATATAAATATATATATAAATGGATAGTCAATTATTGATACACAAAAGTAATATTATTGTATTACCTAAACTTGTGATATTTTTGCTATAAATAGCCATGAATGCAAGCATTAAACTTGCACCATTTTCTCACACTTACAAAGTGTTTCTTTCTTTCTCTCCATTATCATCTTTGTTCTTACACTTCATTATTAGCATTCTTAATCAAGAATCAAACCACTAAAGGTAGTTATAAGCCTACTGAATTATAACACGTTATCAGCACGATAATCTTAATACAAATTATGGTTGGCTCTGCCACCTAAATGATATATGGTCGGTTATACCACCTGAATAATATATGGTCGACACTGTCGCCTAATTATCATTTATGTTACTAACATTTATATTTCTATTATCTAACATTTATATGGTAGACACTGTCGCATAATTATCATTTATGTTACTAACATTTATATTTCTATTATCTAACATTTATATGGTCGACACTGTCACCTAATTATCATTTATGTTATATAACATTTATTTATGATTGCTTACATATGGTCGACACTGTCGCCTACTTATCATTTATGTTATATTAAATTTATGTTTAATGTTTATATACTTATAAATATAAATTGACTCTAATTTATCATGTCGTTTGTTTTAATTTTTGATAATAGAAAATGTCGAATCTGGAAAAGCTTAAATTTACTCCTTTAGAATCAACGGAAAACAACTACAGGCCATGGGTTATAAAAGTAAAAATGCATCTTAAATCAATGGGCATTCTTGAAACCATAAATGAAAATAACACTTGTTCTGAAAAAGAACAAGCAACGACATGTTGCTTTATTCATCAACATATTGATGAATGCTTACAAAATAATTATGTGATTGTAGAAGATCTCCATGTTTTATTGGAAGGTCTCAAAAGCAGATTCAATAATCAAAGAGAAATCTTACTTCCAGCTGCTATGGATCAATGGAGAACATTAAGGTTCCAAGACTTTAAGAAAGTAAATGAATATAGCTCAGCTCTGTATAATACAGTCTCACAACTTCAATTCTGTGGACATGAAATAAGTGATGCAGACATGTTGGAGAAAACTTTCTCCACAATGAATGCTGCCAACATCACAGTGCAAAGAAATTTGAGAATGCTAAAGTTCAACACATATCCTGAACTTAATTCATATCTCTTGGTTGCAGAGCAAAATGATGAGCTATTAATGAAAAATCAGCAATCCCGTCCTACTGGTACACTTGCAATCCCTGAAGCAAATACTGCAAATAATTATAAACAGGGACAAGGACGCGGGCAAGGTCGTGGTTATAATAACCATCACCATCATCATGCCAAAAGCCATAACTATGGTAGAAATCATCCTTATGGTAATGGGAATGGGCGTGGTCGTGGCCGTGGTGGTCAAAGAAATAATAATCCATGAAAATATAAATATCAACCACAAAACAAGCCCACAAAACAAGATGTTGAAGAAAATTCTTCTAAAAATTCTGAAGAATCTTGTTACAGATGTGGTAGAATGGGCCACTGGGCTAATACTTGCCGAACATCTAAACATCTTGTTAAGATGTATCAGGATTCACTGAAAGGTAAAGAAAAGGAAGTAAATTTTGTGGATAATATTGATCCAACAGTCACTGAGCAACCATCTGATTTATATGAAGATTTCTTGAATTAAATTAATATGTTTCTTTTATAAATAAAACGATTTAACCTTTGTCATCATGTTTTCTCAAATGTTTCACTTCTATATGTTTTATCTAATGTTCCAGTTCTATGTTTGATGTTTCAAATCTATGTATGTCAAATGTTTCAGTTTTATCTATTTGTGTGTAATAAACATTTTGTGTAACATTTATATACTTACTGTTTGTTTCTTATATATGAAGTTTAATATGAATTCTGCTGGAACACAACATCAATCAAGTAGTGGAGATCTCTGTATAGCAGATAGTGGTACTACACACACTATACTTAAATCTGAAAAATATTTCATTGATTTGAAACCAACGGAAGGAACTATACATACAATATCAGGTGCTGCTAACTTGATAGAAGGGATAGGAAAGGCAAAATTCATATTACCAAACGGTACAACATTTTTAATTAATAATGCCTTATTCTCTCCTAAGTCAAGCAGAAATTTATTGAGTTTTTCTGACATATACCTTAATGGATATGATTATCAGTCAGTAACGGCAGAAAATGAGAAATATTTAAGTATCACTAACAAGAATCACGTGATTGAAAAACTGCCAAGACTTAATTCTGGATTACATTATACACATATAAATGTACCAGAAGCACATATGGTGATTAAAGAAAAGTATATTGATCATGGTGTATTTAATTTATGGCATAACAGATTGGGCCATCCAGGATCAACAATGATGAAAAAAATTATTGAATGTACACATGGACATCCACTGAAGGATAGAAAAATCCTTCATGATACAATGGTTTCATGTATATCTTGCTCTCTTGGTAAATTAATAACTAGACCCTCATCACTTAAGGTTGAGAAAGAATCACCAATGTTTCTTGAAAGAATTCAAGGTGATATTTGTGGACCAATTCATCCACCATGTGGACCATTTAGATATTTCATGGTCCTAATAGACGCATCTAGTAGATGGTCTCATGTTTGTCTGTTATCAAGCCGTAATGTGGCATTTGCAAAATTTCTTGCCGAAATTATTAAATTGAGAGCACATTTTCCTGATTACATCATTAAAAAGGTGAGACTTGATAATGCTGGTGAGTTTACATCTCAAGCATTTAGTGACTATTGCATGTCTATAGAAATTGTTGTTGAACATTCTGTTGCTCATGTGCATACACAAAATGGTTTAGCCGAGTCACTGATTAAACGTTTACAGTTAATCGCTAGACCATTGATAATGAGAACAAAACTCCCTGTATCTATATGGGGTCATGCAATTTTACATGCTGCTGCATTGATTCGCATCAGACCAAGTGCAAGTCATAAATATTCCCCCTACAACTTGCTTTTGGTCAAGAGCCAAATATTTCCCACCTTAGAACATTTGGTTGTGCAGTATATATTCCAATTGCGCCACCACAACGTACAAAAATGGGTTCTCAAAGGAGGTTGGGAATATATGTTGGATATAAAACATCTTCAATCATAAGGTATATTGAACCTTTGACAGGTGATGTTTTTACAGCACGTTTTGCTGATTGTCATTTTAATGAAACATTGTTTCCTAGATTAGGGGGAGAAATAAAAAATAAAGAAAATGATGTTTCATGGTGTGAACCTCAATTAAAGTATCTTGATCCTCGCACAAAAGAATGCGAGATAGAAGTTCAAAAGATAATGCATATACAAGAACTTGCAAATCAATTGCCTGATGCATTCACAGATACAAAAAGGGTGACTAAATCATATATACCAGCAGTTAATACTCCAACTCGAGTTGAGATTCCAAATCAGAAAACTGATAATGTAGTCACTCAAGAATCTATGCCACGTCTGAAACGTGGGAGACCAGTTGGTTCCAAAGATAAAAATCCTCGAAAAAGAAAATCAGCTGATAATAAGGTAAAAGAAAGTGTTCAACAAGAACCACAAATCAGTACTCCTACTGCAGAGGAGATTGATGATGTCAATACAGAAATTGCAATCAATTATGCACATTCAAAAATATTATGGAACCGAAATGAAATGAAAAATCTTGATGAGAAATTTTCATTTAATGTTGCATATGACATCATGAATAATGATGATGATCCAGAACCAACATCTATGGTTGAATGTCAAAATAGACATGATTGGGCTCAATGGAAAGAAGCAATACGAGCTGAATTAGAATCACTCAATAAAAGAAAAGTTTTCGGATCCATCATTATCACTCCTAAAGATGTGAAACCTGTAGGATACAGATGGATTTTTGTCCGAAAAAGAAATGAGAAAAATGAAGTTACAAGGTATAAAGCTAGACTTGTAGCTCAAGGTTTTTCTCAAAGACCGGGAATTGATTATGAAGAAACTTATTCCCCTGTTATGGATGCAATTACTTTTAGATACTTAATCAGCCTGGCAGTTTCTAAAAATTTAGAAATGCATCTCATGGATGTTGTGACTGCTTATCTATATGAATCACTTGATAGTGATATATATATGAAGATACCTGAAGGATTTAAGGTACCAGAAGCATCAAATGCAAAACCCAAAGAAATGTATTCGATTAAATTACAAAGATCTTTATATGGGTTAAAACAATCGGGACGTATGTGGTATAACCGATTAAGTGATTACTTGATAAGCAAAGGGTATAAAAATAACCTTACTTGTCCTTGTGTTTTCATTAAGAAAACAACATCCGGATATGTGATCATAGCTGTTTATGTTGATGATCTTAACATCATAGGTACAAATAAAGAGATCCATGAAGCCATTCAACTTCTAAAGAAAGAATTTGAAATGAAAGATCTCGGAAAAACCAAGTATTGCCTTGGTTTACAAATTGAGCATATGCCTAATGGTTTACTTGTACATCAAACAACATATACTGAAAATATTCTGAAACGTTTCAATATGGACAAGGCAAAACCATTAAGTACTCCTATGGTTGTTAGATCACTCAATGTTGAAACTGATCCATTTCGTCCATGTGAAGATCATGAAGATATTCTTGGACCAGAAGTACCATATCTTAGTGCAATTGGAGCTCTTATGTATCTTACAAATTGTACAAGACCTGACATTTCTTTTGCAGTTAATTTGTTGGCAAGGTTCAGCTCTGCTCCTACCAAAAGACACTGGAATGGGATCAAACACATATTTCGATACCTTCGAGGAACTACTGATTTAGGATTATTTTATTCTAACGAATCAAAACAAGATTTGGTTGGTTATGCTGATGCAGGTTATTTATCTGATCCACATAAAGCTAAATCTCAAACTGGATATGTATTCCTAAATGGAGGTACTGCAATATCATGGCGTTCTCAAAAACAAACAGTTGTTGCTACATCATCAAATCATGCCTAAGTGATTGCATTACATGAAGCTACTCGGGAATGTTTTTGGTTGAGATCAATGACACAAATCATTACTGATTCTTGTGGACTAGAACGCGATAAAAGTCCAACAATTATCTATGAAGATAATGCAGCTTGCATAGCACAAATGAAAGAAGGGTATATCAAAAGTGACCGAACCAAACACATACCTCCTAGATTCTTCTCATACACTCAAAATCTCATTAAGGACAACGAGATTGAAATGAAATATGTTCAATCCAGCAAAAACTCTGCTGATCTTTTCACGAAAGCACTTCCAACTGCTATTTTCAGAACACACGTTCATAACATTGGTATGAGACATGTTCAAAAGATGTAACAACTGAAGCGATGTCTACTTGAGGGGGAGTCAACTCCTTGCTGCACTCTTTTTCCCTTAGCTAAAGTTTTTTTCCCACTGGGTTTTCTTTAGCAAGGTTTTTAACGAGGCAGTAACTTACAGTTGATCTTCAACAAACAAAATTGCTATCCAAGGGGGAGTGTTATAATATATAAATATAAATATATATATAAATGGATAGTCAATTATTGATACACAAAAGTAATATTATTGTATTACCTACACTTGTGATATTTTTGCTATAAATAGCCATGAATGCAAGCATTAAACTTGCACCATTTTCTCACACTTACAAAGTGTTTCTTTCTTTCTCTCCATTATCATCTTTGTTCTTACACTTCATTATTACCATTCTTAATCAAGAATCAAACCACTAAAGGTAGTTATAAGCCTACTGAATTATAACAAAGAGTCACTTATTAAAGCGCATTGAATTCAAAATAGAAGCGGTGAAGATCATATTAGCATATTCTCTATTATAAGAAGTATTCAATTGAAAGTTATGGAGATCACACAAATTATGGGATTGAGCATGATTTGAAGAAACAGGATATTAAATTTGTGTTATTGAAAATTCTAACTCTAGTTTCTATAGTATGAATAGATTAACATACACTAATTACCTAGTTGCTCATTCATACTATTCGAACAATCATTGTAATTGTGATACATAATACATTAAATTTCATCAGGAATGTGTGTTCAATCTTTTAATTTTCTCAATTGTCAGTGTTTCAAATATTACATTTAAACATCGCGATTATATTGAATTGCTTGTGGGACGCAACATTCATCATAAATTATAATTTGACCATCTGGGATTTATAAACATAGTTGCTAGTTCATATTTTTATTTTTTAATTGGTTGAATATTATATTTGTAAGACAATATTAATAACAGAATACTCCAGCACTTCTAATGTTCTTCATCAATCCAACTGGATATTCAATACTTTAAGTTATGACAAATTGGACATTCAAATTACTACTTCTTATCAAATCAACTGGATACTCAACCTCTCAATTGTAGTGAATCAACTGCTCCTTTGTCCAATTTGCTCATTAGTGTAGTGTATGTTTCGTTTTAGCCACAATTCTCTACCGTAGATGGATACTTTCAGTTTGGATCCATTAGAATTTGTTTTTTGATGGGTCATATAGATGGAAACTTTCAGTTTGGATCCATTAGGATTTGTTTTTTGATGGGTCATATTTGACACGTTTTATTTGTAACGAGGAGTTCATATTTTCAACCTCACTTTTGATATTATATGATGTTATCTTTCAAAAATACCTTCTAATAAATTTTATCAAAGAGTTTCTGACAACCATGATTTAATGGGCTTGGCCTGTGGCTGTGGGCCGCCCACCGCCTTTGCTCATAAACGCTAATTCTCTATCTATAAATTGAGGGGTACCTCCTACACATCGAGCATCATCTAATCATCTACAATACATGATATACGACCTCTTGCCTCTCATGATCATCATCTAAGGTTTTACCTACACTCCGTGTAGGGTTTCTCCCTCTCCGACGATCAAATTCCTGCCATTAGTGATAACTAACCTATCAAGATCATCATCTCGACTGGGCTTAACCATGGTAATTGGACCGGAGTGTTAGAGCCACTGATCTACAAACACCCCTCTCTCGCATTCAGACGTATCCATGCCCTATCCGCAGGAATACGTTTGATCATTGGGAATAACAATTCCCATTTGTAATCCCAACAAATCATTGCTTTAATTTTTTGTGTTTTATTTATATTCCTCGTTTTTTGCACAAAAAAAAAATATATTGAATACAGTGACATAACTTAATCTCGATTACAGAGAAGAAGGTAAAACTAGTGATATGAATGTAAACACTAATACCCCTACTTTCTAATAAGTTTTTTAGTGTAATTTTGTTTTAAAGTCGAATGGTGCGAGCACCCCTTTCGACATACACAAATATCCGCCCACGATCGGATACTCAACACGATAAATTGTGACATGTGCAGAGGTCAAGCCCACACTAATTACGCTTTTGATTAACTGTTAATTAAATGGTTTAGCGTTGAATGATGATTCATTTAGTATACAACACATTTATATTTGAGTTCTTAATGACATATAATATTGAATGATTCTGCACTTAGTACTGAACCTTTTTAGAGTTGAAATACTTTCTTAATTGTTAAGCACCTAAATTTTATGTAATATCTTTGTTAAATTATATATAAGAACACTCGTTAAAAACAACTGTGATGTTACTTATTAATGCAAAAGGTCAATTATGTAATTTTATATCATTCACATTGTTCATTCACTTGATCTACAAAATGAAGTGAACAAACTTAAAATCTTCGATAAAGTTGATATATTTATCATATTAAGGCTCAATATTGTCCGGGGGGGGGGGGGGGGGGGGGGGGGGTAAAAACGTGACTTTTTATGTAATACCCTAGCTTTTCCCGTTAATCTTTGTTAACAGTCCGTTAAGTATTTAACGGTGGTTACTTTCGATTCGTGTATTTAATTGAATTAAATGCATACTTGAGTTCATGATGAACTAACGTAATTAATATATGATTATACTAGCCGAAAAACTTATTTCATCTTTTGAAATACTGAGAATACGATATGATTCTGAAAACTGTAACTGAGGTCTCACGAGACTGCGAAACGTCTGATTTTCGATAAAATAATTATTTTAATAATTATTACTTTTAATAAAAACTTAATTAATTTATTATTTATTTAATGAATTAAACCCGGTGGGTAGCGTTTTAACGATCGATTAACATATCGGGAATACGGTACGGTTAACGACACTCGAAACGGACCACTACTTGAACACTAGTAAGCAAAACAAGCCCATGACACCCCTTTGGGCTACCCCACGACCAAGCCCACCCCACACACCCCTTATGGACTAAATTTTGGGTTTATATTTGACTAGTGATAATTAGGCCCTAAAGACTAGCTTTAAATAGAAAATTAAACACTGAGACTTCCCCATAACCTAATGTTGGTCGAGTGTTTTGCTCCCTCCTCCCTCTTGTGATCGTCGCACATCACCACCACCATACCACCATCATAACCTCAAAATTAGACAAAACCTTGAACATCAAAGTTGTTCAACGCGTTGTTCTACATCTAGTATTGTCGATTGATTGCTCGTTTGAGGTACAATTGCTAACCCTAGATTTATAAATCTGATTTTTATTGTTAATATGTTGATTTAGATGTTCTATTGCTCAATTGGTCGCGATCGTGTATGTAAGTAGTCGTTATTTTGTCCGGTTTGCGAGTTAGGGTTTTAAAACGAATTGAATATCTATGCTACTGATTTTGTGAATTTATTTTCTGTGTTTAAAATGTGTTTAGATGGACAGCTATCGAAAAACTATTGAATTTTCTCGCTTGAATCGCATGATTTCGTTTAGTATAGCCTAAATTATGCTCGTTTGAAGTTTCGATATGTAATTATGCAATAAAACGAAAACTGAAATTTGTGTGTGTTATGATTTAGCTTATGAGCTTATGTTAGATGGATAGAGAATTGAAAAAAGCATAAAATGGACTAGGATATCATAGTAAACGGGTTTGTAAAAGTCATTTTATAATTACTCGAATGTTCGTGCTACAACGTGTTGACTAGAAATTTGTTCATGGACCAAACGACCATTTAACATGCTTTTTTATGACCAAACTTTTATATTATGTAAATTGCATGATTAGTACTTGATAATTCATGTGGACTTCATATGCTAAATGTTTATATATATTCGTATATTCGACCCCGAAAACGACTACCTAAATAGAAACGAATCTGTCTATTTTGCACCAATAAATGTCTAGCATGAAGTAGGAGTTGAATTGGACTTTGTGCTTCTGGTATGTTGTAGTATATATATTACTTAGCATATCTTGTTTGTATGTCAAGCTCTGAATGCTTTTTTTTCTATGTGTTACATGCGTGCCGAAATCGAATGACTGAATTCTGTCTAAATCAGGAGGTCCAACAAGTTGGTCAAAACTGTACAAATTGGCTACATAAATTTCTTTGATTATTTTACCACTGACAATTTGAGGTGTTAGATTCATTCAATTGGCCGTTCGTTAATTGCTATTTTCTATATTAAATGAGAATTAATACAAAACTGATGCGCAAACAGAAACTGAACTTGATTGTTTTGCATGCTACGTGAGTTCTAGGAATAGTATGATAGTGTGCTTAGTATTTTTAGAAAGCTTATAACATGAAATAATGATATGGATTTATTCATAATTGCTTGATGTGTCATTTGTGAACTATGCTTGTCCGATTGCATGATTGCCGTGAAAACATACGAAAGCTAAACTAGTAATCGTTAATCGGCTAAACGAACGTGTGTAACTTATAAGTTGACATTGGTTTGACTTTATGATAACATTGGAATGACCTACTGATGTATTTGACCTAGGTTGACCACTTTGACCAAGTTTTACTTTTTGTTGACTTGCTTGACTAGTTGACTTCTGTGTTGGCTTTTACTAAACGATTACGTCGGACTGAGCAATAGGGCAACTGAACTGTGAGTCTGTCTTTTGAAACAAAACTTATGTAACTATAAATGGTACATTTAGGTTGCATACTTGGTGGTTGTAATTCGACTACCGTTGCTTGTGAATTTGTCAAGTGCACACAAGGTGAGTCTACAGTGCCATACACTTTTACTTTTTAGGATGAGATAACAAGCTGATTTTTAAACTGTTTTACACATTAGACATGAGTACAAAAACTGAACATACACTATGAGTTTTATCCACAAGCCTCTAGCTTGAATATATTAATTACTTTGTAAAGCTCGAATTATAAGGACGGTATCGTAGGTTTGACAAACCTCACTCAACGATCTAGGGTGCTTATAACTTTTTTACCGAATGCTTGATCAGCATTTGCAATATGGGGTAAAGGAAGATGTGTAGCGCATTTAAGCTATCCGCGGGTTAAAGCTTTATATTCAAGTGCTCATAACTGTTGTATAACTTTTATTGTTTTGAACTAAATCTCGTGGTCTAACTATGATAAACCGATATACTTAAACCTGTAGATTCACTCAATATTTTTGTTGATCGTTTTCATGTTTTATCTTAGGTTTTTAAAGGTAGTAGCTTCCGCTTTGCTTGATGACTATGTGCTTACGTAGTGTATATACTGGATTGGAGTCCAACATGATTTTGATTATGTCAAGAACATTTACGATCGCATTCAAAACTGTTTTCTTTTAAATAATGTTTAAGGATTATTTACTTATGTCATTAATATTAACTTTTTGGTTTACTTACTTTAATGACAACGTCTTTTGAAATAAATGCGATTGCTTTTCAGAAAACGTCTCATATAGAGGGCGTGACCGTTAACTGTGGGACCAGGAGTTAATATTCCGTTAGTCCCTCCATTACCTTTTTTGACTTTTTGTGCCGTTGGTCCCTCCATTACCTTTTTTGACTTTTTGTGCCGTTGGTCCCTCCATTATATACCAAATAGTGAAAAGCGTCCCTTTCTTTTTTTTCTGCTTACATCATCCCTCCATTATCACATTTTAACATACCGAGTCTGAAAGGACCCGTCCTAATCCATCTGGACGAAATCTTCAACAGTTGGTCCCATTGCGAGGTTCTGGCCTCTATATGCCCTGAATGACTCCATGTAATATGAGCAAATGCACAGCGGAAGATTTCCTTAACACCTGAGAATAAACATGCTTTAAAGTGTCAACCAAAAGGTTGGTGAGTTCATTAGTTTATCATAACAATAAAATTCATCATTTTGATAGACCACAAGATTTAAATCCTGCATGGTACAAATGGACCTGAATCCTATACCCACCTATAATGTACATGCGATATCTTTTAAATACAGTACACCTTTCT
Organism: Rutidosis leptorrhynchoides; assembly: GCF_046630445.1. NCBI lineage: Eukaryota > Viridiplantae > Streptophyta > Magnoliopsida > Asterales > Asteraceae > Rutidosis > Rutidosis leptorrhynchoides. The sequence continues at coordinate 423,298,638 of NC_092333.1, forward strand.
CGTTTACGAAATCATCTTTCATAAATCTTAGTAACCGTACACATATCTCGTGCACAAAAATAACATACACATAACCTGTGTATAAAATCATTCTCTCGATACATAACATTCATATCAATTGGTGGCAATTATCATGTCCACATAATTCAACGGTGGCAATTATCATGTCCACATAATTCAACAATAATCCACAGAACTTCTGTCTGCATAATAATTCATTCGAGGAATGTTTTGCTTGTGTCTATCCCGTCAAACATTTATGCATTTCATGTATTCGCAGTTCAAAATATATTTCAAAAGTATGTAATAAAGCAGTTGTAAAAACAACGCATGTATTCTCAGTCCCAAAAATGTAAAGAGTAAAAGGGAATCAAATGAACTCACGCATATAAATATTGCAAAAAAACAGTTATTTAAACATTGCATGTATTCTCAGCCCAAAAATGTAATGTGTAAAAAGGGAGCAAATGAAATCACCCATTGTATTTTGTAGTAAAAATACATATGACAACATTTGAACAATGCAGGGTTGGCCTCGGATTCACGAACCTATATCATCGGTATATTTATTAATATACATAATTGTAATCGAATAAATATATATGTAAATTTATTAGTTATATACTTTTTATATTAATAATATATATGTATCATATATTTATTTTGTTATATAAAATATTACTTTTCATTATGTTATATGTATTACATGTATTTTTATATATGTATATATTATTTGTTTGTAAAAAAAAATAGTAATTTTAGTAATATTACAATAAAAATGATAATAATCATAAGGCTTAATATTAGCAAATAAGGTATTATTGTTAATAATTATATTAATGATATTAATAATGATATTTATAATAATAACTGTAAAATATAAATTTTTCAGTTAGTGATACTTATCATAATGATTTTAGTAATTACATATTACAAACACTCATTATAATATAAATAATCTTCCTTATAATGGTAATAATAATAATAATACTGATCATGATACTTATAATGATAATTGTATTACTAATAATAATTATAATACTTAACAATAATCATAACAATAATTATAACAATAACATAACAATCATAATAATAATGATAATAATAGTAATATTAAATTATACCTTTGTAGCATTAAAAATAATTAAACTGCCGGAGACGGGACTCGAACTCAAGACCTCATGCTCACCACAAACACCCTCCACCATAGCTCTACCCATTCATTTCTCTTATGTTATCTGATTTAAAACTATTTAACACTTATTTCAGTTTTCCATCATCGTTAACCCATGTATCCCTTTCAAAAAAAAAACTGTTGCAACCCATTCTCAATCTCCTCGGCCCAAAAGGGGAAAAAAAATGGACAAGCCCAATTCTTATTACATGGCATACTCCATTAAATGAACGATCCAAAAGAAAAGAAAAAAAAATCGATGGCCTAATATAACCAGTTTACTCGATAAATTGATATCAATTCCTTAGTGGGGTTTTAAAATAGAATCCTATATATTAAAATAGTTGCAGCATGATGTTAAATATCTTCAAGTGATTACTCAATCTGTCGACCAATATGTTATCAATTTGTCCCCCATAATATTATTATAACCTTTCATGAAAATCTTTTCAAAAACAAAACGTTTGATAGATATGGTGGTTCGTTGGTGTTTGAAACAGGAAACAGATAACAGAGATTGGAGCAGCCTAGACTCGATATTTGTTAACTCAAATTGGTGTTCATGGAGGTGGTGGTTCACGATCCATGTAGGGAGAGATGGAGAGAGGAAAGATGGCCGAGAGTGGTGGTGATAATATGATGGGTTCAACGGAGAAAAGGAGTGTGGTGGCTATGGGTGATAACTGGTGATAAAAGGTGAACCTGGGTGTACACGTACATGGTGTTTGAGGTGGTGTTTGATGATGACCGAAACAAACGGGAACAGGAAAAAAAACACAAGGTAATAACAGGTGGGTTTACAGGTTTTAAGGGTGTATTCGATGGTGGTTTTTCATGGATGTGATGGCGAATTTCGTGTAGACACCATAACCGAAAAACAGTTCACAACACAGTATCAGAAGGTTGCAGGTTATATAGGTTTCGTTTGTGTGGGTTTCGAAAGTAAAACATATGTATGCAAAGAAAAAGAAGAAAGATAGTAAGGGGTGTTCGGTTTGTATGTAACTCAATCAAAACGTGTTAGTTGTGGTGCTAATGGTGGTGGCGGTTTAGGGTGTTATAGGGTGGCGATTAGGGGATGACCGAGGGTGGTGATGGCATAGGAGTTCGATAACAAAGATATGAAAGAATGGTGGATTACATGGGTTTATCAATGGTGATCAAATGGCAATATAAATGGTTCATTAGCAGGGTATAATAGAAGAGTGTTTGTTTATGTTATAAGTTGATTTAAGAAAGAAAGAGTAATATTGTAGTGTGCATCGATAAGTGTATATGCAATATGATAGACAGTTGTAGTAGTACGTGTAGTGTTTACATGAGATCGACTTGCAATCCAGAATTAGACAAGAAGTACAATAATTTCTTCATTCAGACAAATAAATTGAATAATAAAAGGAATCAAACAAAATTAAAGAAAAAGTAGAAACAGATGGTTAACGGATTTCTTTGCTGTATTTGATTCCATTTTAAGTTGTACAAACATTACAAGACAAGAAACCAAAAAGCATGATAGTTACTTAAAACAGATTGTAATTTTAAATTCATTTATATATAATTTTATATAAATAATATTAATAATTAATAATTATAATTCTATTACAAATATTAATAATAATGTTAATAATAATAATATCAATAATATGAGTAATAATAACAATAAGACATAATAATAAGAATTTTAATTGTTAAGGATAATAATAACTAATAATTTATTTAATTTATAATTAATTTGCATTTTCAATCTTTAACATTTATAATAAGGGTCTTTATTATGATAACCCTAAAATTATTAGAATTTATTAATTACAATTATAACAATAATAATAATATAATTAATACTAATATTGATATTGATATTAGTATTAATAATAATAATAAAAATAATATTATGATACTATATCTTTAAACTTGTAATTACATTTAATATCTTTAATATCATAATTTATTAATCATGTATCATATTATAATATAACATTTATATGTTATATATATATATATATATATATATATATATATATATATATATATATATATATATATATATATATATATATATATATATATATACGTTTCAACATAATAATTGCTAATAGAATCATTTATATATATTTATTTTATATGGGTTCATAATATTATATATATATATATTTATATATTCATTTTAATAATAATCTAATTACTTTGTTCCTTAATTTAACATTTTAATTTCAAATTGATTAAGGTGCATTTTATTGATTCAAAATATTATATATTTTCTTATATTTATAAATATATATATTTACATATTTATTTACACACAACTGTTCGTGAATCGTCAAGGATGGTCAAGGGTAATCAATTACATGAATATAGATTTCAAAACTTTCGAGACTCAACATTACAGATTTTGCTTATCGTGTCGGAAACATATAAAGATTAAAGTGTAAATTTGATCGGAAATCTCCGGGTCGTCACAGTACCTACCCGTTAAAGAAATTCTATCCCGAAATTTGAGTAAAGTGGTCATGGCTAACAATAAAAATGTTTTCATGACGAATATGAGTTGATAATTTGAGTTTTATCATCACTGAGTAATATGGATAAAAATAATTCGATTATTCGAAGAGTACGAATGAAGCTATCACCAAAGAGTGAAATAGGAAAGTAAAGATTCATCTTAACTTTTGACAGAGTCAGGGTTGAATTCTGGAATTCAAGGAATTTAAAAAAAAAATCTTCGAAATCTAAAAGATTTGATTCTTCGGCAAGTAAGGAAATTAAGATCTCTATAATTAAATATGGTGATTTGCCTCAATTACTCTGTCTGATATATCCATTATAAATTAAGCTCTTCCGTTCCATTATTCTCACCATTCCTATACTTTCTTTCTTAGTTCATACATTAAAAAGATTGTGAAAATACTTAATCCAATTCTAATCCTTGATATCTTTCTAATTATCATTTCTGTCATCCTTCTTTTCAATCTTCCACCAGAAGAATCTGTTTACTTCTACTATTACCTTGGGGTGATACTATTCTTAATTATACCGTGTCTTTTTATTGCTATTCCTATTAATATCCACGATTTGAAACCTCCGTGTTGTTATTGAGCTTAATATTTTCTCTTATATTTTGGAGCTCTTTGCCTTGTTATTATCCTCCCGACCTCTAGTAAAGCGAGTAATGGTCCAATATTCATAAGTATGGAATTTCGAAAAAACATCATGTTCTAAATAAGAAAGAATGTATTAGCACGATTTGATTTGTCAAATTACCAGAATCACTGAGAATAGAACTATCAAGAATATATTTTCTTGATATGTTCAAAAGTTAATCAGAATGAAAGAGTTATGTAACATGACACCTGATGACGTTATAATCTGTGAATCATCATGTTCCATTTAGAAACTCAGCATAACTTACTGTAATATAATCACGTTGATCAAGTGCCATTATATTATACTAACTCATGCATCAGTTCCCAACATTACTTCAATAACATTCATATTTTAATCTCGAAAGTTTATAGAATATAGAAACTAACAGTTTCTATATGATGTAATACTGATAGCACGAAGAGATTAATGATTTTAGATAAGAATAGTTATAAAAATATCTCCAGAAATATGGAGGATATTTATAATGAAAGATATGATAATATCTCAGAATATCTAAGATTAGAGGATGATAGAAACTATTGTCTGCAAGGGTTTAGAGTAAGGAGCAAAATATTCACTAAAGACTTTAGCAGACATTGAATCATTTGGATTCTTTAAAGTCAAACTTATTCTTTGTGATTTGTCCACGGCTTTCTTCATAGTTTTGCATAATCTGCTTTTCGGTACTAAATTTTCTATTGAATGTTTCCAATATAATGATACACAGGAAGCACGAGGAGGTATATAATTTCGAACGAGAATATTTATGAAAATATCCTCAGAAATATCGAAGATATTGATGATGATATTTTGGAATTTCTAAGTTCGATGTTTAATGGAGAAAGATTTTCCGCAAGATTTTAACATGACTTCAGAGCAAGATATTCTCTAAAGATTTCAACGGATCCAGAATTACCTGAATCCTTTGAATATAGGGTTTGGTCCTTGTATTTGTCCTTGGTCTCCTTCATGGGTAGCTCAATCTGTTTTTCAATACCCAATTTTCTATCGAGCGTTCCTAACACTCCTTTCTTTATCATCAAACTTTTGGTCGTTTAGACCATCTACCATTTTTCTGTTTCCTCTGTATTTAATGCTATGATATCTGAATCATCGGTTATTAATCCGAGGTGCTTTCAGAAAAATTGTGTTTTTAGATGATTAAACGCTGATGGTAATATGGTGGAATATGAAAGGTTCCCTGGTAATAATAAAAGAGCACGCGTATATATCAACGTTATAATAAGGTTGTTTCGTACGAAAAGTCGAAGTTGTCTTGCTGGAGCTGTGACAAAACTAGCTATCTCGAACAGCAGATACAAAGTTATTTCTGGTAATAATAACGCTAAAGGAATTAGCACAGCTACGTGTTAAATGTTTACTCAGGTTCCGAGTGTTTTCAGGTGCATAACTATATGCATCAATCTTTTCCCCCGTAAATGAAGTGGTTGGTTCATCCTCTCGATTGAGGTGTTTTCAAGAATCATGAAAGGTTTGAACGCAGAATGTAATCGTGAAGATACAAATGATGTTTAAGACGAAATCAAGTGGCAACTTGAAGAATTGTTTAGTTTCATATGTTATGATTAATATTTTAATTCATTTTAATTGTCCAATGTTATTAGTCCACAGTCGATAGTCCACAGTTGACAGTCCAATAATTCATATATAGTTTAATATATAATATTCGAATTAATTAATATGTGTCGTGACCCGTATATGTCTCAGACTCGATCACAACTCAAACTATATATATTATTATAGAATCAACCTCAACCCTGTATAGAGAACTCGATCATTACTGCATATAGAGTGTCTATGGTGATTCCAAATAATATATATAGATGCGTCGATATGATATGTCAAAACCTTGTATACGTGTCCCGATATTTAAAGTGCGTAAAATAAATAACAGAAAAATTAAATAACGATAAATAAAGTGCGTAAAGTAAATAACAGAAATTTAATGATGATAAATAAAATTGCGAGAATGTAAATTGCGATAAAATAATTTGCGATAAACAAAATGTAATCAGTTAGCTAGGAACAGTTAGCTAGGATTTTGTTAGCGTGAATTCTTAACAAAATTTCTCATAGTTAATTTGTTTGTTTCTAAAAAATTTATTTTGTCTAATGTTTTCTTCATTGTGCCACTTGTCGGATTCTGATAGGTCAAAATCCAAATATGAAATTGAATGAAAATGGTTATTCTGTGATGAACGGATTCGTATAGCTGTGGTTGCAAGTAGGATAGTAAATGACTATTGAATCAGATTCGAAGAATGTACCGTGTAACTTATTAATGCGAAATATAAATATTCCTCGGGTATCACCTACCCGTTAAAATATTTTCACCATTAACAGTTTGTACAATAAAAATTTTAATTACAATCTTTATGATAATATATATACATATTTATTTTCTTCAAACGTAATTATGGATTTAATGAGTCAATGTGATATTAAACTCATCAGATTTACGGCTAGAACTAGAGTACATAATCTCTAAAATATTAGAGATTACATAATCACCATGAAGGACGAAGACAGTTTATGTAGAACGATTCGTAAAACGATTCGTAGAACGATGATTATGCTTGAGGTATAGATTGCGAGGTTGAGACGTGTGATGATGTTGTTGTTGTTGGTACTCCTTGGTATCCATGGTGCGTATGACGTTGATGTTCGAGGTATAGATTAAGATGTTGAGGTGTGGGATGCGGATGTTGATGTTGGTGGTGGTGATGGTACTGTTGACATTGGTAGTGGTACTGGTTATGCTGCTGGTGCTGCTGCTGGTGTGTGTAACCTTCGCACCATATTCTCTAAAGCCACTACCCGAGCGCGAAGCTCGTTGACTTCTTCTATTACACCAGGGAGATTTTCGGTTCGGACTAGCGGATAAATATAATCTAGAATTTGGTATAGTATATAATCGTGGCGAGATACTCTGGAAATGAGAGAAAAGATGATGTTTCGAACAGGTTCACCGGTAAGTGCTTCAGGTTCTTCGCCAATAGGGCAATGCGGCGGATGGAAAAGATCACCTTCTTCTTGTCTCCAAAGATTGAGAAGGCTACGAACCCATCCCCAATTCATCCAGAATAGATGATGACTGATTGGTTGATCCATTCCGGTCACACTGCTTTCGGAGCTTGAGTGGGATTCCATTTTGGAATCCGAGTGACTTGAACTAATGACGAATTCCATTTCGTACGATTGAATAAAGAATTTTTTTTTTAGATATGAAATGATTTTCTGGCTAACGGATGGTATTCTTAATTACATAGAATATCCATATATATAGAACAAAAGGTTTCGTAGATTACGGAGGAATTTACGGGATACGCCAGGTAAGGTTTACAGTAACAGATACGCTAAGATATGAATCTTCTCTATACACTATTCATGCAATCAATGCAGCAAGACATGTCTAGACTAAGAATGATAAGCAGATAACTTTCGACATAAAATGATAAGCAAAACTTTTTGACATGCAGACCAGGTCGAAGTCCAGACTCACTAATGCATCCTAGCGACTACTAGTTAGACACACTAATGCAAGACCTGGTTCGCTACGACCACCACTCTGATACCAACTGAAAGGACCCGTCCTAATCCATCTGGACGAAGTCTTCAACAGTTGGTCCCATTGCGAGGTTCTGGCCTCTATATGCCCTGAATGACTCCATGTAATATGAGCAAATGCACAGCGGAAGATTTCTTTAATACCTGAGAATAAACATGCTTTAAAGTGTCAACCAAAAGGTTGGTGAGTTCATTAGTTTATCATAACAATAAAATTCATCATTTTGATAGACCACAAGATTTAAATCCTGCATGGTACAAATGGGCCCGAATCCTATACCCATCTGTAATGTACATGCGATATCTTTTAAATACAGTACACCTTTCTCGTGTACGAAATCATCTTTCATAAATCTTAGTAACCGTACACATATCTCGTGCACAAAAATAACATACACATAACCTGTGTATAAAATCATTCTCTCGATACATAACATTCATATCAATTGGTGGCAATTATCATGTCAACATAATTCAATGGTGGCAATTATCATGTCCACATAATTCAACGGTGACAATTATCATGTCCACATAATTCAACAATAATCCGCAGAACTTCTGTCTGCATAATAATTCATTCGAGGAATGTCTTGCTTGTGTCTATCCCGTCAAACATTTATAAAAGCATTTCATGTATTCGCAGTTCAAAATATATTTCAAAAGTATGTAATAAAGCAGTTGTAAAAACAACGCATGTATTCTCAGTCCCAAAAATGTAAAGAGTAAAAGGGAATCAAATGAACTCACGCATATAAATATTGCAAAAAAAAAACAGTTATTTAAACATTGCATGTATTCTCAGCCCAAAAATGTAATGTGTAAAAAAGGAGCAAATGAACTCACCCATTGTATTTTGTAGTAAAAATACATATGACAACATTTGAACAATGCAGGGTTGGCCTCGGATTCACGAACCTATATCATCGGTATATTTATTAATATACATAATTGTAATCGAATAAATATATATGTAAATTTATTAGTTATATACTTTTTATATTAATAATATATATGTATCATATATTTATTTTGTTATATAAAATATTACTTTTCATTATGTTATATGTATTACATGTATTTTTATATATGTATATATTATTAGTTTGTAAAAAAAAATAGTAATTTTAGTAATATTACAATAAAAATGATAATAATCATAAGGCTTAATATTAGCAAATAAGGTATTATTGTTAATAATTATATTAATGATATTAATAATGATATTTATAATAATAACTGTAAAATATAAATTTTTTGGTTAGTGATACTTATCATAATGATTTAGTAATTACATATTACAAACACTCATTATAATATAAATAATCTTCCTTATAATGGTAATAATAATAATACTGATCATGATACTTATAATGATAATTGTATTACTAATAATAATTATAATACTTAACAATAATCATAACAATAATTATAACAATAACATAACAATCATAATAATAATGATAATAATAGTAATATTAAATTATACCTTTGTAGCATTAAAAATAATTAAACTGCCGGAGACGGGACTCGAACTCAAGACCTCATGCTCACCACAAACACCCTCCACCATAGCTCTACCCATTCATTTCTCTTATGTTATCTGATTTAAAACTATTTAACACTTATTTCAGTTTTCCATCATCGTTAACCCATGTATCCCTTTCAAAAAAAAAAACTGTTGCAACCCATTCTCAATCTCCTCGGCCCAAAAGTGGAAAAAAAAAATGGACAAGCCCAATTCTTATTACATGGCATACTCCATTAAATGAACGATCCAAAAGAAAAGAAAAAAAAATCGATGGCCTAATATAACCAGTTTACTCGATAAATTGATATCAATTCCTTAGTGGGGTTTTAAAATAGAATCCTATATATTAAAATAGTTGCAGCATGATGTTAAATATCTTCAAGTGATTACTCAATCTGTCGGCCAATATGTTATCAATTTGTCCCCCATAATATTATTATAACCTTTCATGAAAATCTTTTCAAAAACAAAATGTTTGATAGATATGGTGGTTCGTTGGTGTTTGAAACAGGAAACAGATAACAGAGATTGGAGCAGCCTAGACTCGATATTGGTTAACTCAAATTGGTGTTCATGGAGGTGGTGGTTCACGATCCATGTAGGGAGAGATGGAGAGAGGAAAGATGGCCGAGAGTGGTGGTGATAATATGATGGGTTCAACGGAGAAAAGGAGGGTGGTGGCTATGGGTGATAACCGGTGATAAAAGGTGAACCTGGGTGTACACGTACATGGTGTTTGAGGTGGTGTTTGATGATGACCGAAACAAACAGGAACAGGAAAAAAAAACAAAAGGTAATAACATGTGGGTTTACAGGTTTTAAGGGTGTATTCGATGGTGGTTTTTCATGGATGTGATGGCGAATTTCGTGTAGACACCATAACCAAAAAATAGTTTACAACACAGTATCAGAAGGTTGCAGGTTATATAGGTTTCGTTTGAGTGGGTTTCGAAAGTAAAACATATGTATGCAAAGAAAAAGAAGAAAGACAGTAAGGGGTGTTCGGTTTGTATGTAACTCAATCAAAACGTGTTAGTTGTGGTGCTAATGGTGGTGGCGGTTTAGGGTGTTATAGGGTGGCGATTAAGGGATGACCGAGGGTGGTGATGGCATAGGAGTTCGATAACAAAGATATGAAAGAATGGTGGATTACATGGGTTTATCAATGGTGATCAAATGGCAATATAAATGGTTCATTAGCAGGGTATAATAGAAGAGTGTTTGTTTATGTTATAAGTTGATTTAAGACAGAAAGAGTAATATTGTAGTGTGCATCGATAAGTGTGTATGCAATATGATAGACAGTTGTAGTAGTACGTGTAGTGTTTACATGAGATCGACTTGCAATCCAGAATTAGACAAGAAGTACAATAATTTCTTCATTCAGACAAATAAATTGAATAATAAAAGGAATCAAACAAAATTAAAGAAAAAGTAGAAACAGATGGTTAACGAATTTCTTTGCTGTATTTGATTCCATTTTAAGTTGTACAAACATTACAAGACAAGAAACCAAAAAGCATGATAGTTACTTAAAACAGATTGTAATTTTAAATTCATTTATATATAATTTTATATAAATAATATTAATAATTAATAATTATAATTCTATTACAAATATTAATAATATTGTTAATAATAATAATATTAATAATATGAGTAATAATAACAATAAGACATAATAATAAGAATTTTAATTGTTAAGGATAATAATAACTAATAATTTATTTAATTTATAATTAATTTGCATTTTCAATCTTTAACATTTATAATAAGGGTCTTTATTATGATAACCCTAAAATTATTAGAATTTATTAATTACAATTATAACAATAATAATAATATAACTAATACTAATATTGATATTGATATTAGTATTAATAATAATAAAAATAATATTATGATACTATATCTTTAAACTTGTAATTACATTTAATATCTTTAATATCATAATTTGTTAATCATGTATCATATTATAATATAACATTTATATGTTATATATATATATATATATATATATACGTTTCAACATAATAATTGCTAATAGAATCATTTATATATATTTATTTTATATGGGTTCATAATATTTATATATATATATATATATATATATATATATATATATATATATATATATATATATATATATATATATATATATATATATATATATATATATATATATTTTTATATATTCATTTTAATAATAATCTAATTACTTTGTTCCTTAATTTAACATTTTAATTTCAAATTGATTAAGGTGCATTTTATTGATTCAAAATATTATATATTTTCTTATATTTATAAATATATATATTTACATATTTATTTACACACAACTGTTCGTGAATCGTCAAGGATGGTCAAGGGTAATCAATTACATGAATATAGATTTCAAAACTTTCGAGACTCAACATTACAGATTTTGCTTATCTTGTCGGAAACATATAAAGATTAAAATGTAAATTTGATCGGAAATCTCCGGGTCGTCACAGAGTCCCTCCGCCTAACTTCCGTTAGAAATATCCGTTAAGTCATGACATGTGCCTTGCTTTTGAGGGTAAATTCGTCTTTTAGTCTTCTTCTTCACCAAACCTTAAATTTAAACTATAATTCTAAAAACCAAATTGAAAACCCCAAAATCATCATCAAGCCTTCTTTTTCACCAAACCTTGATGAACACTTATAACAAAAAATACAATGAAAAAAAAATTCCCAAAATCATAAACACTTATATCTATCAAATTCATCCCAAGTTAATGTATGCAAAAACCGATACCATTATCATCATCATCGTTGTCATCTACTCACATCCACATCAATAACAAAAGTCATTTTGTATTTCTCCAATTTCAATTGTTATCATTAGCAAATCCTGAAAGGAGATTCATCAGGTTTAATCACGATACCAAAATTCAAACAACCTGTAATAAAATCGATCTGTACATGCTTCGATTCAACATCTGAAAGCTGCACATCAAAATCATCAACTTGTTCGTTCATCTTCATCAATAGTCACATGAACACAAATTTCAATTAGAACAAATTGAAGCTTGTAATCGATTAGATAGACTCCAGATGTAGCGACTTAGATCTTTTGTAAAGACTTCAATCAAAAACTGCATTAAAGCTATGAATCAAGCATGAACAACACCAAAACTCATAAACACACTTGAAAAATTAAATTCGAGATCTATGATGATTTTGATGATGCTTTCTTCACGAAATTTGTTGCAAATCTTCCCTATAAAACTCGAAATTCATCAAATTAACCAGAAACACAGTAGAACTCACGAATCAAAACGTTGACCGTTGAAGAATGAGGTTTGACTTGGTGAATTCGAATTCAAAACTATTTCTCCAATCAATCTGATGATAGGCGAAGCAGGTATTTTCTTTTAAGTATACTATTGAATGTCATGTGATTGTTAATTAGTTCTGAATCTGTATAATCAGTTACGAGAGATGATTTTGAGAGTCAGATAATTAACAAGAAGTTCCCAAAATATTAAACATAAAAAAACTCAAAAAATGATTAAATGAGAAAATGAATTAGATATGGAGGCTAAAAAGACAATTTAACCCTCACATGCAATGCACATGTCAAGGGTTAACGGATTTTTTAACGAAAGTTAGACGGAGGGACTCGGTATGTTTAAATGTGATAATGGAGGGATGATGTAAGCATAAAAAAACGAAAGGGGCGATGTTCACTATTTGGTGTATAATGGAGGGACCAACGGCACAAAATAATCCCTTTTTTTAACGAAGTATCCAACAACATTTATTTTGTAATACAAAAATATGCATGTTGTAATCGAATTATATCTTATGGAGTGATGGACTATGTAATTCATCTCGAACCGAACGTAACAACTTCACCGCTACAACGCGTGGACCAGCATTTTCTCATTGAAGATCAAACCGAAAAATAAAATATAAAAGAAGTCCAGTGAAATTCATGAAATGCTTAGATATGGTACCTGTATTCAAAATAACAATTTATATACAAATATTACATAATAGTAATGAAGCTATATTTATATGTATTGATGTATATGTGTAAGACCCATGTTCGAATTTTACATTTTTGTAAATATAATAAAAAGCTGGCGATTTTCGGTTTCAGTAAGGGGCCGCGGCGCAGCCAATAGGGCCGCGGCGCTGCTAGTGTCAGGTGGAAGTTCTTTTGTTTATTTAATTGAAGAGGGGCATTTTGGTATTTTCACTTGGGGAATGAATTTAAGGCCACATGATCAGTTTATGAGGGTCATTCACTCCTCTTTCACCCACCTTATCTCTTCCAATTCAGTTTTAAAGAGAGAAAGAGTTTTAGTGTGAGAAAGCTTAAATCAAGGAAGAAGAAGCTTGTTTCGGGTCTAAGCTCGGGTATTAAAGTTGTTCATCTAGTCACTAGCAACGTTTTGATTGTGGTGGTAAGTCCTAATCTTGATTTCCTTACTTTAAATTAGTTTAAGGGTTAGGGTTTGGGTTAGTGATGAACTTAAAACCCATTTGTTAGTAATTTGGGAGTTTTGGGTAAGTTTGATTCATGAGGATTCAAGAATGACTAACCTAGGGTTTCAAGTGATTAAATGGTGTTTAAGGGTCTTAAATGGTTGTAAATCACTAACACACCTTGTTGATTTTGCAAATGGGGGTTATTTGGGTTAGGGGTGACCCAAATGGGTGTGTTGACTTTGAAATGGGTCAAATGAGTTTTGAATGACCAAGTGGTGTGTAGTTAGGTGATTTAATGTCATGGTCACTAGTTTTAGTGATTATTGGTAAGTTAGGCCTATGATTGGCGTTATGAGGGCAATGGGTGAACATTTCCGCTAATTGGTCTATTTGGGCGGGTTAAGAGTCCTATTTAGATAAGTGTTGATTTTATGTTAATATAATAGGTGATTTCGTTAACGATTGAAGAGTTTGTCGGCTTACCTTCATTTTGGATACAAGGTGAGTGGAATAATTATATGCGTAGGTATATAATGTATTTATTTGTATGCTATGGTATGAACTAAAGAGCCGGTAGTGCCATAGTATGTGCGAGTGTGCTACGATGTGAACCAAAGAGCCGGTAGCATCGTAGTACGTGTGTTGTAGTGTGAACCAAAGAGCCGGTAGCACTTTAGAGCGAGTATGACTCGGGTTGTGATGTGAACCAAAGAGCCGGTAGCTTCATGACCGATGCGTATGGTGTGAACCAAAGAGCCGGTAGCACCATAACGCGAGTATGGTTAACCATATGGTTTGTGTATGCGTTATAGTGTAGCATATTGTATTGTTTCGATTATATGCTATTGATTATGCTAGTTGCGGTATTGGAGGTTATTAGCTTTGTACTTGAGATGGTATGTTAATTATATTGCTAGCGTGTATGCGGTATGTGAGTAAGTGTTTGCAAGTAGGTATATTATATATGTATGTGTGTAATTATTGCATTCACTAAGCATTTTGCTTACCCTCTCGTTGTTTACCTTTTTAGGCTCCGCGCGTGGACAAGGGCAAGGGTACATGTTTGGACTAGCGATCTCCCTACATGATTATGCTAGAGTTTAGCTTTTGGAGTTCGACCTAGGTTTGGGTAGTTTAACCCCAAACACCATGCTCGGGTTTATGTTTGGTATTTAAACTTGTCGGTCGAAACTTAAATTTTGATGTGTAAATGAGCGTATGGAGCTCGGTGGTCAAATACTCGAATTGTGATCATAAAAAACATGTAAACCTTATTTACTTATGCAGCGGGAAGCCTTTGTGTTGATGAATGTCGGTTACCACGAAATTTGGGGGTTATGTAACTTGTATAATTCAGAATCTGATCTAGGGTGGAGCCGCGCCGCGGCCCCTTTGGGGCGCGCCGCGAAACTTAGTGTATATTGGGGACAACCGTTCTTGAAGAATGCTGAATTTCAGCATGTCTGCCGACCGCGCCGCGCCGTGGTCCTGACAGCACTGTTTAGACAAAAAAAAAGTTTGGTGATTATTAATGGGTTGGCTCGTTACAATTGGTATCAGAGCATGGTCTAAGGGATTTAGATGACTTGAGATAGGTTCCTAGACTTAGACTTTATTGTGTATGCATTTTATACGGGGCTTGTAGGAGACGGGTTGGACCAGGATTGGTTAGTGCCTAGGCTTATGTGAACTAACCTTGCACTAATTGTTTTGTGTTGTGTTTGCAATCATCAAGCGAGATAGACGTTGTACTAGTGAGTTAATGCGACGTTCTCGCGTAACAATGACTAGCTACTATTATTACGGGTTCAAATCGTGTCAAACGAGCGATGTACGATGATTGTTAAGCAATATGGGGCGGTGAGGTGTATATATAATTATG
Source organism: Rutidosis leptorrhynchoides (assembly GCF_046630445.1). NCBI lineage: Eukaryota > Viridiplantae > Streptophyta > Magnoliopsida > Asterales > Asteraceae > Rutidosis > Rutidosis leptorrhynchoides. Next base: position 423,314,412 of record NC_092333.1, read on the forward strand.
TTATGTCCTTTCATTTCGTTGTTTAACTTATTCCGTTTTATAGAATAAAGATGAGGAACGGACACGATACCGATAACGGAGGTACGAGCGAGGACTCCGAGTTCACAGCCAAGGTTCAGGCCATTATGTAAAGGCGTCACACGGCTTTTCTTGAGGATGTTAAGAAGATGTTCCTAGATTCGATTGACGAGGAAGTAGTCAATCTAGTCAAAGAACAAGGTTAAGGTTGTTCTTCACGAAGATAATGTCGGAAGGCGAGACTTCCACTACAAAAATTTCAAAGATGCTCAACCTCCCACTTTTGATGGTGAACGAGACCCACTCAAGAGTGCTCATTGGATCCCCGATATGGAGGGGGATTTTCGTACTAGTGAGTGCCCTCTCGATAAGAAAACAACGTATGGTAGTAGCATGATGAGGGGTGATGCCAAATTATGGTGGGACGCAAAAATCCGACTTTATGGCAAACAACAAAGTATGAGTTTGACGTGGGATGAGTTTAAGGAGGAATTTTTCAAGGAGTACCGAACTTTGGCCGATCTTTCGAGGCTTAAGGACGAGTTGCGTACTTTGAGGCAAGGGTCAATGGATTTGAATACTCTCAAATCTACTTTCTTATCAAAGACCCAATTTTGTCCGGAGTATGTCGGGAATGACCATATGTTGAAAGAAGATTTCTACCGAACCTTGAATGATAACTATCAAGAAAGGATTAGTAGGAACTCGGTGAAAACTTTTGATGAGTTGTTCGACATAGCTAAGGGTTTTGAGTCGCTTGCTCCGAGAAATAGTGACTTTACCTTTGGCAAATGAAAATTTGAAGCTACTAGCCACTCGAACAAGAAGAGTAAGGGTTCGACCGAGAGCGTCGGTAGTGTGAAGAAGGGGGCCTCTAAGGGTTTTGGACCAACGTGCTATAATTGTGGGCGACAAGGGCACATGGCCTGTGACTGTACGAACTCATCTTCTAACAAAATCATTTGTTATAATTGTCCAAAAGAGGGACACCGAAGAACAGATGGTCCCGATTTGCGGAATTATCAAGTTAAGAAGCTAGAGAAAGCGGCGGGTACGGCTAGGGGACGAAATTACTTAATGACCAATGATGAAGCCAAATAATCCAATGAAGTTGTCTCAGATACTTTCATGGTTAACTCTAATCCGGCAATGATACTATTTGATAGCGACGCTAATTTATCGTTTGTGTCACCATGATTTGTGTCTAAGCTTAATAAGCCGCTAGCTAAGTTAAGTCATCCGGTAGAAGTCGAAATAGCGGATGGTAAGATGGTTCTAGGGGTTGATGTTTGTAGAGATTGTAATGTTGTGTTTGGTACCGAAAAATTTAAAATCGATCTCATTCCGATGACTTTGGGTGAATTTGATATCGTTGTTGGCATATATTGGCTCGATCATTATAGAGCCGATATTGCATGCCACGGAAAGTTCATTCGTGTAAAGACCCCAAGTGGGGGAGAGTTAATCATTCATGGCGATAAGCGAAGGAGACTCGTACCATTATGCACTTATGCACGGGCGCGACGTTTCCTTAATGGTAGTGGCATGGTCTTTCTTGCCCATGTAGTTGATACTCGTGAAGAGCCACCATCCATTCATGAAATTCCGATGGTTAATGAATTCAAAGACGTTTTTACGGATGAGTTACCGGGTGTTCTAGCAGAAAGACAAGTTGAATTTCGCATTAAGTTGGTTTCGGGGGCTACTCCCATTGCTAAAACTCCTTATCATTTAGCACCAACGGGAATGCAAGAGTTGTTGAATCAAACCCAAGAGTTGCTTGAAAAGGGTTTTATCCAACCGAGTGCTTCGCCATGGGGCGCTCCGGTTTTGTTCGTAAAGAAGAAGAATGGTAGTATGCGGATGTGTATCGATTATCAGGAGTTGAATAAAGTAACGATCAAGAATCGTTATCCATTGCCCTGGATTGACGATTTGTTTGATCAACTCCAAGGCGCGACTTATTTTTCTAAAATTGACTTACGGTCCGGTTATCACCAAATGCGGGTCCGTGAGAAAGATATTGAGAAAACAGCATTTCGAACGCGTTATGGGCATTTTGAATTTGTGGTTATGCCCTTCGGTGTTACGAATGCTCCGGTGGCATTCATGGATCTTACGAACTGAGTGTGCCAACCTATGTTGGACAAGTCGGTAATTGTGTTCATTGACGACATACTTGTCTATTCTAAGAGTATGAAGGAACATGAACACCATTTGCGTGGTGTGTTGAAGACGTTACGAAAGGAGAAGTTGTATGCTAAATTCTCCAAGTGTGAATTTTGGCTAAGGAAAGTTCAATTCCTTGGCCATATTGTGAACATAGAAAGTATCCAAGTAGATCCGGGGAAGATAGAGACGGTAAAGAGTTGGGGACAACCGACTACACCTACGGAGATTCGAAGTTTTATCGGATTGGCCGGTTATTATCGTCGATTTATCCAAGATTTTTCTAAGATCGCTTCTCCGTTAACAAAGTTGACAAGGAAGAACGCGAGATTTACTTGGAAAATGAGCAAGAGATAGCTTTCCAATTGTTAAAGGAGAAATTGTGTCAAGCTCCGGTGTTGGTATTGCTGGAAGGTGTAGAAGATATGATGGTTTATTGTGATGCCTCATTAAATGGGCTCAGGTGTGTTCTAATGCAATGGGGTGTGTGTATATATATATATATATATATATATATATATATATATTAGCAATATATATATATATATATATATATATATATATATATATATATATATATATATATATATATATATATATATATATATATATATATATATATATATATATATGTCATTGCTTACGCCTCTCGGCAACTGAAGGAACACGAAAAGAGATACCCGACTCATGATCTTGAATTGGCGGTGGTGGTGCATGTGTTGAAAATTTGGCGCCACTACTTATATGGTTTCAAGTGTACGATTTATTCGGATCACAAGAGTTTAAAACATCTCTTTGACCAACGAGATTTGAATTATCGTCAACGTAGATGGATGGATGTGGTGAAGGATTATGATTGTGATACTTTACCATCTGGGTAAGGCGAATGTGGTCGCGGATGCGTTGAGTCAAAAGAATCAACATCCGGCAATACGAGTAAGATCGTTACGCATGATTATTACTAACGATTTTCTTGTAAAGCTTGGTGAGATTCAAATTGAAGCTTTTGTTAACAACAAGCATGAAGAACGAATCATGGGGCAAAAGGAGTCTAATGATACCGCAACCCGCATGCGCATTCCATACGTATACAGGTAATCACTAGCGTGCGTACACATGTAATTTATATGCGGTATGTGATAGCGGGTTGAATGCCTTTGTTCTCGGCATGGCGGTTACTTGGCCATCAAGCCTAATATCTTTTCCATAATTACAACCGAGATTCAGGGGAGTTTGTTATTGAAACAACCCAACCCGTATTCCATACGATAATTTTTTTTTTAAATAATACACATTTACGCGCCAATTAAATATGTAAACCATTCCACACGTTTCGTTAAAACATACAACAAGTTTAGTGTTTACAAAAGGCACAAAGGCCATTAACGAATGTGATACAAGTTTGACTAATACAAAAATGATAGTTTTAAACCAAACAACACATCGAGCATGGTTTGGGACTAAACTACCCAAAACGCTAGGCTAACTTCCAAAACCTCCAACATAACATCATCAAGGGACACCTAGTGCCCAACAACCCCCTTGCCCTTGTCCACACCTGCATCTAAAAAGATAAACAACGAGAGGGGTAAGCTAATGCTTAGTGAGTGCAACAATTATACGTTTACATATACAACCTACTTACTTGCAATCACTTACGCATTTACCGCATACATGCTAGCATTATAAGCAATCATACCATCACAATTATAACACTAAACCTTCCACCATACGAGCTAGCATAACAATAGCATATAGTTTAAACAATATAATATGCTACAATCCACACACACATACAACCATGGTTAACCAAACGAATGAGGGAACGGTGTTTAAAGACCGTCGGAGTTCATAACAACCATTAGTGCACTTAACACTTCGTACACTAACCCCACGGGTGGCATCTTAACACGTCGATACTTCACCCCGGGTGGTGCCTTAACACTTCGACACTTCACCCCGAGTGGTGTCTTAGCACATCGACACTTCACTCGTTACATCTCTCGAAGTGGCATCTTAACACATCGATACTTCACTCCCGAGTGGTGTCTTAACACATCGACACTTCACTCGCCACGTGAGGAGTGGTGTCTTAACACGTCGACACTTCACAACTCAACTACACAAATAAATACATCATATATGCACGCATATAATTATTCCACTCACCTTAACACTTCGGTGATGATTATGCACTTTCGAAACTTCAAGGCAACGTACCTAATACATAAGTACACATTTAATTACACAACTAGTGGAACTTACCACACTACATATCACTTGAGCATTTACTGACCCATTTGCATTAAATAGCTCTCCTACCTCAAAACCGCCCATAAATGGCCAAGACTCATATTAAATCACTAAAGCTAGTGATTTAAGTCTACTAACATTAATTAATCGCAACTTAGGGTAATTCATACCCATTTCACCCAAACTAGGTCAACATTACCCCTTTTGACCCATTTTAACACTCTTTCAACATTAAACAAGTGTTTTAAAGCTTAACAACACCATTAATACTTCCAAATCTTAAATCATAAGGCCAAACCCTAGGTTATAGCTATTTAAGATTTCCTTTCACCCACATAACCCAAATTCACCCATTTTAACCCCAAATGGGTCATACAAGTCTCTAGTAACCAAAACCCTAGCCATTAACCAATTAAAACTCAAAACTTAGAGTTAGAACTTACCGAGACTATCAACGGGTAGCTAGAGACAAGAGGAACAACTTTAATTCTTGCTCCAAAGATCAACCCTCAATCCTTCACTCTCAAATCTCACCTTTAATTCAATTGGGTTTTAAGTTTTGGGAGAGAAAATAGAAAGAAAAGGGAAAAGAAATTCAATTAAATGAACAAGTGGATGAGATTTAATGCTCCCATCAGACTTACACGTCAAATTACCAATTTGCCCCTTAAATTCCCTTAAAATGAGCTAAGTCCGGATGCTGTCCAGCAGGACTGCCGCGGCGTGGCCCAATTCGTCGCGGCGCGACATTCAACATGAAAATCGACCCTTCTTAACCCTCATTCTGTTCCTGGTTTGCTTGTTATGCCGCAGCGCGGACCATTTTGTCGCAGCGCGGCCTAAGCCTGTAACTGAGCAGCTCGACCATCTTAAACAAATTTCAACATTAATTAATTTTGTACATTTCAAACCCGCTTCCTATTCTCACCTAACCTTCAACTATAGTGTCGCAAGACTTAACGCTATCAAAACCCACATATAGACTTGCTTATGCACACATTATCAAGTATACACATACATATATATATCTATACATATATTCATACATTTACGCGTAAGCTAACGAGTTATAAACGTACAAATGATTAAGTATGTACCTTTCAATACGTACGGGAAAAACGGGATGTTACAACTCTCCCCCACTTGAATCGGAGCGCATCCTCGCGATCCAAGCCGCATGACAAGCTGGAAGATAGACCAAGACAAACTCTTCGGATTCCCATGTAAACTCGGAACCCTTTCGATGTCGCCATTGCACGTTGAAAGTTCTAATTTCCTTATTTTGAAACATCTTAACCTTCTCATCAAGGATTGCAACCGGTTCTTCCGCATACTCTAGCTTGTTATTCAACGTAATCTCATCTAAAGGCACCCAAGTCGAGTCATCCGCAAGACACTTACGAAGATGGGAAACAAGAAACGTGTTATGGATTCCCGCAAGTTCTTCGGGTAACTCTAGTCGATAAGCAACCTCAACAACACGTGCCGAAACCTTGAAAGGACCAATAAACCGAGGAGCTAACTTTCCTCGTTTCCGAAACCGGATAACACCCTTATATGGAGAAACCTTAAGCATCACCATGTCACCTTCTTGAAACTCAATCGTTCTCCTACCTTTATCATCATAAGACTTTTGTTGATCTTGTGCCGCTTTAAGTCTAGCCCGAATCATCTCAATCTTACAATTCGTCTCCAAAACCAAATCGGAGCTCCCGGTCTCTCTTTGACCCACTTCTCCCCAACAAATGGGAGTTCGACACCTACGCCCATAAAGCATCTCATACGGTGGCATTCCAATACTAGTGTGGTAACTATTATTGTACGAGAATTTCACCAATGGCAAGTGCTCATCCCAACTTCCACCAAAATCAATAGTACACGCCCTTAACATATCCTCCAACGTTTGGTTCGTACGCTCGGTTTGACCGTCCGTTTAAGGATGATACACCGTGCTCATTTTTAATTGAGTACCCTGATGTGTGCAGCGGGGTGTACGAAATAGTACTATATTTTACTACGAAATACGTTACAAATTACACAAGTTTTAATTATTTATTTACAGATGGGATATACCTAAACCTTGCTACAACACTATAGACAGTGTACCTAATCGTAGAGTAGTATAGTTTTTAGTAAGTCCGGTTCGTTCCACAGGGAGCGGGCTTATTGCACACTATCTTTTTAAACAACTATATTTGTACAAAATATATATAATTATATATAATAATATATAAAAGGGGGTTTACCGTTTAATGACCGGCTTGTCGATTTATATTTTAAGCGAAGCGTATAGTAAATGACGATATTTAAATAACAATATAAAATAAATAACAATAATTAAAATGACAATAAATAAAAGTACGAGGAAAAATGAAATAAAATATATTATGCTTATTTAAACTTCCGTAACCATGATGTTTGACGTTTTGATTTTAATTTATTGTCCTGGGTTAATTGTCCTTTATCCTGGATGTATTTGAAACCTATCTGGTTTTTGTCCATAATAGTTCATCGGTCATAATTATAAACTGCTCGGCAAATTTAACCTTATACCCGAAGTCAAATATTCCAACTAACTGGGGATTCGAACTGTAACAAGGTCTTAATACTTTGCTTAATGAATACACCAGGTTATCGACTGTGTGTAAACCAAGGTTTTAATATTTTGTTAACAATTACACCAATTACCCTTGAATGTAATTCACCCCTGTTTTAATGAGTCCATTGACTATTAATCCATCCCCGTGTCCGGTCAAATGAACAATAATTCGTACTTATAAATATCCCGCCCATCTTGTCCGATTAAGCGTATGTGGTTATATATAGATACGTCAAATCATAACCTTTATATTAAATTAACGAGGTATCGTTAATTTAATATAAAGCCCATTAATAGCCCATAGTCTAATTTCCACAAGTGTCGTTCTTTTGTCCAAACCCCAATTATGGTACAAAACCCAATTACCCCATCTCTAATATTTAGCTTAACATCATGATTACTTCGGCTCAAATAAGCATAATAATAACTTAAGTACGAGACATTAATTTAAAAAGGAGAACATAGCTTACATTGATTATTTATCGCGTAGTGTTACACGGACAGAGCTCCGACTTTAAAACCCGTAAAATAACCTTTACATAACCCGAACTAATCTAATATAACACTAATCTATATTATATATATATTATATTTATTTATATTATACTAGGGAGTATTATTATTATTATTATATTTTTACTCGCAGAATTCGTGACCTTTTATAGGAGTTTTGATTTCTGACAGCTCCGCGAGTCGTGGAGTTTTTAGCCTTCAAACTCCGCGAGTCGCGGAGTTTGAAAATCCAGCTCAGGATCATTTGTCTCATTGCTTGTCGACATAATTTTTAAATATATATAATATATAAATAATTTATATAATTATTTAAATATTATATTATATTCTTGTGCATAGTTGACTTGTAATTTTTGGTCCGTTGCGTCGGGCGTTGATAGTTGACTCATGTCCCGGTTCCGGATTTTCGAACGTCCTTGCGTACAATTTAATATCTTGTACTTTGCGTTTTGTAACTTTTTCTCTTGTCATTTTTAGACGTTTTTCATCAATAAATTGAATCTTTTGAATTGTATCTTGAACATTTGAGCTTTTTGGACGTTTGTGTCTTCAAATCTTCGTTTTCGCCTTTTGTCTTCGCACTTATTTATTTAAACAATTACAATGAAAATATAATACAATTACATATGAAAACCTATTATTTAGGAGGGATATTGCTATGAAATATATGTTCCTTTTTAGCCTTATCAAACATCCCCACACTTGAGCGTTGCTTGTCCTCAAGCAATACAGAACTTGAAATAAAAACATACATGAATTACTTTTTTATTCATCACACTTTGTACATCAGTGATTTTGATATGGTGGTATAAACAATGATAGTAAGGATAGAACCATGGTTAAAGGTGGGTGTGTCATCCACAGTTGCCTCGGGTTTAGGTCAACGACACTTGCAATCAAATAGCCGATTTACTTTCGGTTTCCAAAGCAAAGTGCACATTTGAAAGGCTGTTTACAGTCCCACATGACTATGAAAATGTAGATCCTTAAGGAAATTGGATCTTTATGAAAATATTTGATCTTTTGAAAATTCAATCTAGCTTTTACCCTAGATAAGTTTTCCGGAATAACCCTTCACCGGTGTTTGCAAAATATTTTTGTGGGTTGTGTGGGTTTCAGATTTGAAAATTTTAGCTCAACACTTGTGGTTTTGTGTTACCCACTTGCTAACCTTGTATTAGGAAAGCAACACGTCTAGTTTACTTTTCCCGTATATTACCTTTCGGCAAACTACCGTCCGGTTGTAAAAGAAAGCGATGAACAAGAAACTGTTAAGGCAATGTCTAATGACATGCATTTGATTATGGTCCAAAAACGTGTCGGATGCTATTACTATCCTTTGTAGGAGCAATAGTAAAGATCATCCTTATAATTTTTCGGTCTGGCACAAGGTCCTGTCTTCGACCAAGCTATGCAACCACCGTTCTTACGGTTGACACCCGATTTGGTTCAGGTGACCTAATGAATTCCAGGTGAATTCCTAGGATTTTACGTTCAATGGTAATGAACGCATTAAAAATGGGTTTTCAGAAAACAAATCGGTTTGTAATTTTGATCAAAATATTTTTTCGTTCAAGCTCGAGTTTAGATATCATTGAATTCCATGAGTTTAAATTCTCAATCTTTAAGGTCAATCTCAAGGATTGAGTAATATCAGTCTTAAAAGCTGATTTTTAATCTTTAAGGAGATTATCCTTTCTGGGGATCTGATTCATTAGTCTTATCAAGCTAATTTGCACGGTGCCCCCCCCCCATTGTACGAGATAAATCCTTCTCATGGTTAGGATAAATCTGACCACTTGGCGACCTTGTTTGATGCTGAGGTCCGTGGATTTCCTGCTGATTTTAGTGATGACTTTTCTAGATTTTTCGTCAACCTACAGCTGGTCTGGACGACAACTTCTTGACCTAAATCAAGAAGCGCGTGTCTTTTTCGGAAGACTTTACTTCCTTTTAATGATGGAATTGATTCATCGTGTAGATCCATCTTTCATTACAGTAAATCGGGTAAAACAGTTTAATTTTGTCCAAAACAAAAGCACCTGCAATAAACTTTACAGAAACATGTGATAGATAGTTTTTAATTGAATAACTTGGTACATTCTCCCCACACTTGACTTTTTTCATGCTTCTTTTTATATCCTAATAAATAAATTCAAGCGTTTTAGTTGTTTCTCAATTTATGTCCTTTCCGAGGTAACGATAATTTCGGCATTAACACCTAGTTTTATCGTTCATAAATATGTATAAACATGATTTTGAATTCATTTATTTGAAATTTTTTAAAATTTTCACAAAATTTGATAAATAAACCAAGTGCAAACCCGAGAGAATTTATAACCCTTCCCCATACTTGAGATCATGCAATGCCCTCATTTGCATGAAATCAGACTATAATTATAAATTCATGAGGGTGATTAGTGTAGAAAAGTGATAAAAAAATACCCATTTTGTAATTACAAAGCTCATCGAATGATAGATGGTGCGCCTCATCGTTCATTCCTTCTTGTTTTATCACACATGTTTTTCTTAAAAAACGGATGCTTTTCTGAACTGTTTGCTAATATTTGAAAATGCGTCTTTTACCCTTACTTATTATGCATGTTTATTTAACGAGTTATGCACTAACCCGAACCCCTAATTTAACGTTAAGTAGGGTTAGACTTCCCCACACTTAGCTTACGACATGTGAAGTCAGTAGAATAAGTTCCACGAATTAAAATAGTGAGCCAGTTATTTACATCTCGGGTGGTATAAAATATATCAATGGGTTTAAAGTTTAGACTCACCCGATCGTCACTACTTAATTCTTTTTTAAGTGTAGCTTTTAGTAAATGGATATGTCTCTTTTCTGGTTCTTGGTCAAATGGATCGATATACACCGACATATATATTATAGGGTGGACAATTCCTAACATTTCCTTCCTTTTATTCTCTGGATTAAAGGTTTCACCTCTATTACCCAATTGGGTGAAATCTGAGGTGTCATTATCTATTACAGCTCGTAGTTCATCTTCGATAGATGACTCATCTATTGAGAATATTGGGTTGGAAGGCTGTGGAATGGTGAATTTCGGGATCGAAGTAGATTCTTCTTCATTAACGGTACTTATCGGTCCCACTATTTTGGTCTCGGGGGTAAAATTTTCAACATTATCGTTTTTCCAAGAGTACCAATTTGTCACCCTTACTTCTTCTTCATTCATTGATTGGTCGATGATTTCGTAGGTAGAGGCTAATGTATCAATATGTTGTGAAATTGGTAAAGCTGAATAAAAAGTATCATCGGGATAGTTGGTGATTTCGAAGCTCTCGAATTCATCAAAATTCGATGATATGAGATTTTCTTGCACACGACTCCTCAGATCAACAGGTGTGTAATCTGATAGAGTTTCAGCTTGCCTATTTACAAACTCTCTCATTTGTTCATTTTGAGCATCAAGTTCTTCGAGTTTGATTTTCATATTGTCTAATAAATTTTCAGACACATAATTTTCCTCGTCTACTGGTTGTTGAGTTTGGAAATATTCTTGGGAATAATCCCAATTTGAATTGTATTCTTCATAATCATTCCATTCAGGTTCCGTGGGTGCGTAATTTTCCATAGGAACGTAATAATAACATTCCCATGTTGAGTGATAATCTCCATAGATTTCACAACCAGTTATTGTTTCGTCATTCGTGATCCAAGATTGACCGAACGAATTGTCATCAACACCCGTTTGAGAGTATTGATTTAATTGATTTTGGATATCAAAAAGAGTTTCCATAGCCTTGTTTTCAAAATTTTCCATTTTATTGCGATGGCCAAATTTTAGCTACAATGTGGTGCATTTACTAATTATCCTATTAGTTATAAAAATAGAAAAACTTATATAAGTTGTCCAATTAATAGACTTTTCTGCTTTTGCCCACGTTTCGAATAGCCAAAAGATGCAGCAGGGAGCCAGAACCCTTTAAATCGGAAGCTCACAACTCAGCCACTAACAAATTCAACTATTACTACGAAGCAGAAAATTGTCAACGTCCATTAATTTAACCACTTAAATAATTTTTCTTTCTGTTTGAGATATTAGATAAGAAATAGAGAAGATTTCTAAGTCCTAAAAACTAAAGCGTCGAGAAATAAGAAAGAAAAAGAATGCGCGTCGAAAAACGTCGAAAAATAAAAATAAGAAAATAGCGCGTCGTAACTTAAAAAGGAATTAAAAACTAAGAATTAAAGGTTGCATCTAAAAATATTAAAGCTTAAAAGAAAAACTATATCCCAAATGGTAATAACTTAAAAAGGTACTAAAATATAAAAACGGCGTCGCAAAATTCTAAAGCACCTAAATCTTAGTCTAAAGAAAAAGCACTTAAGGGATTTTACGGCAAAGCCTAAAAATCTAGAAGTAAAAATAACTATGGCAAAAACTAAGTTTAAAACTAAATATGAGCTAAAAATACAAATATTACGCTAAAACGATTAAAAAGGGACAAAATATAAAAATATACAAAAAGTTGTAAAAAGTACAATTTTTATAAAAATATTATTTTTATATTATTTATTTATTAAAACTATTAATTTTACATATAATAAAACTAATTAAAATTTAAAATACAATTTAATTAAAAAAAACTTAAACTAATTATAATAATTAAACTAATTAGGGTTTATTAATAATAATAATAATAAAATCCGTAATTAATGTGAAATTAGGGTTCTGTCACGTGTGTCAGAGTGTCTCCGCGAGTCGCGGTATTTCAAGCAGCAAACCCCGCGAGTCGCGGGGTTCCAAAATTCAACTCTGGTACAGTTTTTAATTCGACGTGTTTTTTTTTATATTTTTCTGTTTTAAAATCTAAATATTTATATAATAAAAACTTATATTTAAAAACTAAAATAAAAATAGAACTACTTTATAATTTTATAAATAAAAATCGTAAAACTAGATTTATATATATTTTTTATTTTTTATTTTTTTCGGTTTTTTTTTTTTTTTGATATTGTTTTTCTAAAATAATATTTATACAAATATATATTAAAAATATAGCGTTTCGCCAAGTTCCCCGGCAGCGGCGCCAAAAACTTGATGTGTGCAGCGGGGTGTACGAAATAGTACTATATTTTACTATGAAATATGTTACAAATTACACAAGTTTTAATTATTTATTTACAGATGGGATATACCTAAACCTTGCTACAACACTATAGGCAGTGTACCTAATCGTAGAGTAGTATAGTTTTTAGTAAGTCCGGTTCGTTCCACAGGGAGCGGGCTTATTGCACACTATATTTTTAAACAACTATATTTGTACAAAATATATATAATTATATATAATAATATATAAAAGGGAGTTTACCGTTTAATGACCGGTTTGTCGATTTATATTTTAAGCGAAGCGTATAGTAAATGACGATATTTAAATAACAATATAAAATAAATAACAATAATTAAAATGACAATAAATAAAAGTACCAGGAAAAATGAAATAAAATATATTATGCTTATTTAAACTTCCGTAACCATGATGTTTGACGTTTTGATTTTAATTTATTGTCCTGGGTTAATTGTCCTTTGTCCTGGATGTATTTGAAACCTATCTGGTTTTTGTCCATAATAGTTCATCGGTCATAATTATAAACTGCTCGGCAAATTTAACCTTATACCCGAAGTCAAATATTCTAACTAACTGGGGATTCGAACTGTAACAAGGTCTTAATACTTTGCTTAATGAATACACCAGGTTATCGACTGTGTGTAAACCAAGGTTTTAATATTTTGTTAACAATTACACCAATTACCCTTGAATGTAATTCACCCCTGTTTTAATGAGTCCATTGACTATTAATCCATCCCCGTGTCCGGTCAAATGAACAATAATTCGTACTTATAAATATCCCGCCCATCTTGTCCGATTAAGCGTATGTGGTTATATATAGATACGTCAAATCATAACCTTTATATTAAATTAACGAGGTATCGTTAATTTAATATAAAGCCCATTAATAGCCCATAGTCTAATTTCCACAAGTGTCGTTTTTTTGTCCAAACCCCAATTATGGTACAAAACCCAATTACCCCATCTCTAATATTTAGCTTAACATCATGATTACTTCGGCTCAAATAAGCATAATAATAACTTAAGTACGAGACATTAATTTAAAAAGGAGAACATAGCTTACATTGATTATTTATCGCGTAGTGTTACACGGACAGAGCTCCGACTTTAAAACCCGTAAAATAACCTTTATATAACCCGAACTAATCTAATATAACACTAATCTATATTTATATATATATATATATATATATATATATATATATATATATATATATATATATATATATATATATATATATATATATATATATATATATATATATATTATACTAGGGAGTATTATTATTATTATATTTTTACTCGCAGAATTCGTGACCTTTTATAGGAGTTTTGATTTCTGACAGCTCTGCGAGTCGTGGAGTTTTTAGCCTTCAAACTCCGCGAGTCGCGGAGTTTGAAAATCCAGCTCGGGATCATTTGTCTCATAGCTTGTCGACATAATTTTTAAATATATATAATATATAAATAATTTATATAATTATTTAAATATTATATTATATTCTTGTGCATAGTTGACTTGTAATTTTTGGTCCGTTGCGTCGGGCGTTGATAGTTGACTCATGTCCCGGTTCCGGATTTTCGAACGTCCTTGCGTACAATTTAATATCTTGTACTTTGCGTTTTGTAACTTTTACTCTTGTCATTTTTAGACGTTTTTCATCAATAAATTGAACCTTTTGAATTGTATCTTGAACATTTGAGCTTTTTGGACGTTTGTGTCTTCAAATCTTCGTTTTCGCCTTTTGTCTTCGCACTTATTTATTTAAACAATTACAATGAAAATATAATACAATTACATATGAAAACCTATTATTTAGGAGGGATATTGCTATGAAATATATGTTCCTTTTTAGCCTTATCATACCCATATCTTCATGAAACTTGTTCTAAAACCGGGACGTAAAACGAGTATCTCGATCCGAAACAATAGATATAGGAACCCCATGTCTCGATATCACCTCCTTGATAAACAACTTGGATAAAGTCTCTGATGATATCGTTTCCCGAATGGGAAGAAACAAAGCACTTTTCGTCAATCGATCAACTATCACCTAAATCGTATCATATTGGGTTCTCGCCGTCTTCGGTAACTTAGTAATGATGTCCATGGTAATGTGCTCCCATTTCCATTTCGGGACTTCCAAGGGTTGTAACTTACCGTACGGCTTTTGGTGTTCGGCTTTAACTTGCAAACACGTGACGCATTGTTCAACATACTTAACCACATCACGTTTCATACCGGGCCACCAATAATCTTTCTTCAAGTCAAAGTACATCTTTGTTGCACCCGGATGAATGGAATACTTTGACTTATGTGCTTCATCTAGTAGCACTTGTCGGTTACCACCCATCTTAGGTACCCACACTCTTCCTTGAAACGACAACAAACCACGCGAGCTCATAGTAATGAACTCCGTTTGCCCCACAATCCGCTCTTCATGCTTGTTGTGAACATACGCTTCTATTTGAATCTCAACAAGCTTTACAAGGAAATCGTTAGTAATAATCATGCGTAACGATCCTACTCGTATCGCCGGATGTTGACTCTTTCGACTCAATGCATCCGCGACCACGTTCGCCTTTCCCGGATGGTAAAGTATCTCACAATCATAATCCTTTACCACATCCATCCACCTACGTTGACGATAATTCAAATCTCGTTGAGTAAAGAGATGTTTCAAACTCTTATGGTCCGAATAAATTGTACACTTGACACCATACAAGTAGTGGCGCCAAATTTTCAACGCATGAACCACCGCCGCCAATTCAAGATCATGTGTCGGGTATCTCTTTTCGTGTTCCTTTAATTGTCGAGAGGCGTAAGCGATGACTTTACCTCTTTGCATCAAAACACACCCGAGCCAATTTAAAGAAGCATCACAATAAACCGTCATGTCTTCTACCCCTTCTGGCAACACTAACACCGGAGTTTGACACAATTTCTCTTTTAACAATTGATAAGCAATTTCTTGCTCGTTCTCCCAATTGAACCTTACGTTCTTCCTCGTCAATTTAGTCAAAGGAGAAGCAATCTTAGAAAAGTCTTGGATGAACAGACAATAATAACCGGCCAATCCGAGAAAGCTTCGGATTTCCGAAGGCGTAGTCGGTTGTCCCTAACTCTTCACCGTTTCTATCTTCCCCGGGTCTACTTGAATTCCTTCTCAATTCACAATATGGCCAAGGAATTGAACTTCCCTTAGCCAAAATTCACATTTGGAGAATTTTGCATACAACTTCTCCTTCCGCAATGTCTTCAACACTTCACGCAAATGGTGCTCACGTTCCTTCATACTCTTAGAATAAACAAGTATGTCGTCGATGAACACAATTACCGACTTGTCCAACATAGGTTGGCACACTCGGTTCATAAGATCCATGAATGCCGCCGGTGCATTCGTAAGACCAAAAGGCATAACTACAAACTCATAATGCCCATAACGCGTTCGAAAAGCCGTTTTCTCTATGTCTTCCTCACGGACCCGCACTTGATGATAGCCGGACCGTAAGTCAATCTTAGAAAAATACGTTGCACCTTGGAGTTGGTCAAAAAAATCGTCAATCCGAGGAAATGGATAACGATTCTTGATCGTCACTTTATTCAACTCCCTATAATCGATGCACATCCGCATACTTCCATCTTTCTTTTTCACAAACAAAACCAGAGCACCCCATGGCGAGGAGCTCGGTCGAATGAAACCCTTCTCATGCAACTCTTGGGTTTGATTTAACAACTCTTGCATTTCCGTTGGCGCTAAACGATAAGGAGTTTTAGCAGTGGGAGTAGCTCCCGGAACTAACTCAATGCGAAATTCTACTTGTCTTTTCACCGGAACACCCGGTAACTCATCCGGAAAAACGTCTTCAAACTCATTAACCACCGAAATTTTACGAATGGGTGGTGGCTCATCACGAGTATCAACTACATGAGCGAGATAACATACACCACCACTCTTGAGAAAATGTCGTGCCCGTGCATAATGATACGAGTCTTCTTCGTTGATCATCATGAATAATCAACTCTCCCCCACTTGGGGTTCTCACACGAATGAACTTATCATGGCATGCAATAGCGGCTCTATAACGATCGAGCCAATCCATGCCAACAACAATATCAAACTCACCCAAAGTTATCAGAATGAGATCGATTTTAAACGTTTCGGTATCAAACACAACATTACAATCTTTACACACATCAACCCCTAGCACCGTCTTACCATCCGTTATTTCAACTTCTACCGGATGACTTAACTTACCTAGCGGTTTGTTAAGCTTAGACACAAATTGAGGCGATACAAAAGACAAATTAGCACCGCTATCAAATAATATCTTTACCGGATTAGAGTTAACCATGAAAGTACCTGAGACAACTTCATTGGAATGCCTGGCCTCATCATTGGTCATCAAATAATTCCGCCCCTTAGCCGTGCCCGCCGCCTTCTCTAACCTCTTAACATGATCACCCCGCAAGTAGGGACACTCCGGCCTCTTATGCCCTTCTTTACCGCAATTAAAACAAGTGAGCTTGGTTGTGGTTGATTGTTTCGGGTACTCACGAGCCATGTGCCAACTTTGCCCACAATTGTAGCAAGCATAAGTAAAATCACCGGAAGCATCCTTGTTAACACTACCAATACTCTCGGAGCCCTTCTTGTGCTTCTTGTTAGAAAAGTTCGAATGACTAGTAGCTTCAAACTTCTTTTTGCCGAAGGTAAAGTCACTCTTTCTCAAGATGAGCGACTCGAAACCTTTGGCCATATCAAACAACTCATCAAAACTCTTGACCACATTCACGCTTATCTTCTCTTGATAATTATCATTCAAGATTCGGTAAAATTCTTCCTTCAACATTTTATCATTCCCGACATACTCCGGGCAAAATTGAGTTTTCGACAAGTAAACAGATTTAAGAGTATTCAAATCCATCGACCCATGCCTCAAGGAACGTAACTCGTCCTTAAGCCTAGTAAGATCGGCCAAAGTTCGGTACTCTTGGAAGAACTCCATTTTGAACTCATCCCAAGTAAAATCCATGCATTGTTCTTCGCCATAAACTTGGATTTTTGCATCCCACCATAGCTTCGCATCACCTCTTAGCATGCTACAACCATACCTTGTCTTTTTATCAATCGGGCATTCACAAGTTCGAAAGGCCCCCTCCATATCGGAGATCCATCGGGCAATCTTTAACGGGTCTTTTTCGCCCTCAAAAGTAGGTGGTTGAGCATCCTTAAAGTTCTTATAGAGAAAGTCACGTCTTCCCACATTATCTTCAGGTAGGACGGCTTTAACTTGTTCTTTGACTACATTGACCAATTGTTCGTCAATTGAGTCTAGGAACATCTTCTTGATATCCACAAGGTACTCCGCCATTTGACTTTTAAGAATGACCTCAATCTTGGCTGTCAACTCGGCGTCCTCACTAGTGCCCCCATTTTCGGTGTCGTGTCCGTTTCTCATCTTCATTCTATAAAACGGAAAAGATTAAACAACGAACGAAACAAAAGGACATAACACGTATGCATATACGTATACCCCACACTTCTCCATCTTACTCAACAATCGTCGTACATTACTTGTTTGACACGATTTGCACCCGTAACAATGGTAGCTAATCATTGTTACGTGAGCACGTCGCATTAACATGCTAGTACAACGTCCATCTCGCTTGATGATTGTTAAACACAACACAAATCAATTAACACGAGGTTAGTTCACATAACCAAAGCACTAACAATTCCCGATTAGACCCAAAGTCCTACAAGTCCCGCATAAAAGCGCATGCACAATAAAGTCTAAGTCTAGGAACCTATCTCAAGTCACCTAAATCCCTTAGACCATGCTCTGATACCACTTGAAATAACCCAACCCGTATTCCATACGATAAATTTTTTTTTAAAAATAATACACATTTACGCGCCAATTAAATATGTAAACCATTCCACACGTTTCGTTAAAACATACAACAAGTTTAGTGTTTACAAAAGGCACAAAGGCCATTAACGAATGTGATACAAGTTTGACCAATACAAAAATGATAGTTTTAAACCAAACAACACATCGAGAATGGTTTGGGACTAAACTACCCAAAACGCTAGGCCAACTTCCAAAAGCTCCAACATAACATCATCAATGGACACCTAGTGACCAACAACCCCCTTGCCCTTGTCCACACCTGCATCTAAAAAGATAAACATCGAGAGGGGTAAGCTAATGCTTAGTGAGTGCAACAATTATACGTTTACATATACAACCTACTTACTTGCAATCACTTACGCATTTACCGCATACATGCTAGCATTATAAGCAATCATACCATCACAATTATAACACTAAACCTTCCACCATACGAGCAAGCATAACAATAGCATATAGTTTAAACAATATAATATGCTACAATCCACACACACACAACCATGGTTAACCAAACGAACGAAGGAACGGTGTTTAAAGACCGTCGGAGTTCATAACAACCATTAGTATACTTAACACTTCGTACACTAACCCCACGGGTGGCATCTTAACACGTCGATACTTCACCCTGGGTGGTGCCTTAACACTTCGACACTTCACCTCGAGTGGTGTCTTAGCACATCGACACTTCACTCGTTACATCTCTCGAAATGGCAACTTAACACATCGATACTTCACTCCCGAGTGGTGTCTTAACACATCGACACTTCACTCGCCACGTGAGGAGTGGTGTCTTAACACGTTGACACTTCACAACTCAACTACACAAATAAATACATCATATATGCACGCATATAATTATTCCACTCACCTTAACACTGCGGTGATGATTATGCACTTCCGAAACTTCAAGGCAACGTACTTAATACATAAGTACACATTTTATTACACAACTAGTGGAACTTACCACACTACATATCACTTGAGCATTTAATGACCCATTTGCATTAAATAGCTCACCTACCTCAAAACTGCCCATAAATGGCCAAGACTCATATTAAATCACTAAAGCTAGTGATTTAAGTCTACTAACATTAATTAATCGCAAATTAGGGTAATTCATACCCATTTCACCCAAACTAGGTCAACATTACCCCTTTTGACCCATTTTAACACTCTTTCAACATTAAACAAGTGTTTTAAAGCTTAACAACACCATTAATACTTACAAATCTTAAATCATAAGGCCAAACCTTAGGTTATAGCTATTTATGATTTCCTTTCACCCACATAACCCAAGTTCACCCATTTTAACCCCAAATGGGTCATACAAGTCTCTAGTAACCAAAACCCTAGCCATTAACCAATTAAAACTCAAAACTTAGAGTTAGAACTTACCGAGACTATCAACGAGTAGCTAGAGACAAGAGGAACAACTTTAATTCTTGCTCCAAAGATCAACCCTCAATCCTTCACTCTCAAATCTCACCTTTAATTCAATTGGGTTTTAAGTTTTGGGAGAGAAAATAGAAAGAAAAGGGAAAAGAAATTCAATTAAATGAACAAGTGGATGAGATTTAATGCTCCCATCAGACTTACACGTCAAATTACCAATTTGCCCCTTAAATTCCCTTAAAATGAGCTAAGTCCAAATGCTGTCCAGCAGGACTGCCGCGGCGCGGCCCAATTCATCGCGGCGTGACATTCAACATGAAAATCGACCCTTCTTAACCCTCATTATGTTCCTGGTTTGGTTGTTATGCCGCGGCGCGGACCATTTTGTCGCGGCGCGGCCTAAGGCTGTAATTGAGCAGCTCGACCATCTTAAAAAAATTTCAACATTAATTAATTTTGTATATTTCAAACCCGCTTCCTATTCTCACCTAACCTTCAACTATAGCCTCGCAAGACTTAACGCTATCAAAACCCACATATAGACTTGCTTATGCACACATTATCAAGTATACACATACATATATATATCTATACATATATTCATACATTTACGGGTAAGCTAACGAGTTATAAATGTACAAATGATTAAGTATGTACCTTTCAATACGTACGGGAAAAACGGGATGTTACAGTTATGGACAGGATTATCACAATCTTAGACGGTTCTAGAATTAGGGATTGCCTATATATACTAACCCTAATTATCATTCCAGGGACATCACATTTACGTGGCTCACAATACGTAATCATTATCATCATTCATCAAAGGTTAACACGTTAGTCACTCTCGACGGTTTCCTACAACCTTATTCGGGCCTTCGATCGACGACCGTCATCAAAGGTGGACTTAATCATCTAGCCACCCCGCCGACATCATCATGTCGGCCAGAGTTATTCACGGTAGCCAGACCAGAGAGCTAAGTTCTAAGATCCTTAAACATCTTTTAAACGTATTGAACGTGCATATTAACCTCTCGGAAAATATATGCACGATCAGGTGGTGCTTTCATTGAGAGCTGAACTAATTCAAGACGTGTTTAATTGTTTTTCTTTTAAAGTTTTAAATTATAAAGCTCATTACTCGCAAAATTCTCGAATTTCTTGTTTCTTTAACAGAATCATGACTTCCGGGGAATCATCAGAACGTACTCAAACGGACAACTAGAACACGCCATCTGGTAATCAGCAGACGCAAGCTATGACTATGGGGACGGGATATATGCCTTACCCCCCACCCGTGTCCGGCAAACCTTTCCAAAGGTATAAGCCGATATTCCCGGATGGAATTACACCGCCAAGGGCAAACTCGTCGGTTACAACTACGCGGCTAGATTTTTCTGCAGTGGACCCAAGAGTTATCTTTGCAAGTATTAGCGGCGAAACTGTAGGCCCGCATGTAGTATGCTGTGGCCTGGTGCCTATTTACAGCACCACGGTTTCAATTCCTCGGCAGACGCAGGGTTGTCTGCAAAATTCATCATTTACACCACTGCAGCCTTTGCAGCCGCCGCGCCCAATTTAACAGTTTCTAACCCCTGCGGATGCCCAGGCATTACTTAATAGTTGGGGATTTGATGAAATTCCAGACGCCAATTCTCAGTGGACGCCGATAACCGCAGAACAGCAAAGCACTGCACATACGGTTGGACTCATAACAGCATATCCTTAGGTCTCGCAGGCATCTGCGCCACAGGTTTCGGCACCTTTTCAGCCACCTGTATACTCTGTGCCGTCAAGCCTACATTCTTTTCCAACGCAGCAGCCTTGGTTATATCCGCAGACGCCGGGGCAACCTTGGAAAAATATTCAGCGGCAGGCGAATCTCGCAAGCCAATTTATGCAGGCGGCACCTCTGACATGGTCCACTTATTTTCGCAACCTGATTTTGTTCAGGATATGATGAAGCATTTCTTCGCAGGACTCAAAGGGGATCCTGTTAAACCACCCTTTGAGCTACCAACCACTTTTGATAAGTTTCCTCCACATATAACCGCGTATCCATTTCCATTAGCACCAAAGATACCTCACACGTTAGGTACCTACAATGGCTTGACTGATCCAGATGATTTCCTGCAGCGTTTCGAAGGTGCAATGCGCACCCAAGGGTGGGTTGATCCGATTTCATGTCAGATATTTCACATGACGTTACAGGGCATTGCGCAGGAATGGTTCAATAAACTTCCAGCAGGTAGCATATCCGGGTTCATGGATTTGCGGACAAAGTTCTTGCTGCAGTATCAAAATCAAAGGCCGCGCAAACGCACTCATATCAAATGTCACGACATTATACAGAAGCCCAAGGAATCTTTGTGCGAATTTCTCACGAGATATACTAATGAGTGCTTGCGCATACCAGACTTAAAACCGGAGCAGCAAATTTCTGGACTCATACATGGTATAAGTACTGAGCGTCATCCAATGCTGGTCAGGCGTCTGCACCACACGGTGCCAACAACTTATGCTGAAGCGCTTAATGAATGCCACGATTATATACGAAGTGACGAAGATAATGATATTCCCACAGCTAGCTCACGCAATGAAAGGAAAAATGATGATGATCGTTCGCGTGATCAAAACCGCGGTAACAGCTCTCACGAAAGATACCCTAGTGGTGGTCCTATAAGAAATGATAAAGGGCGAACAAGTAGTTGTTTTTGAAACATTAATCAGCGCGACATTAATAATCAGAACTATGCGCTGCTCAAAAGTCTATCCAAAACACCAAAAGAGATTCTGGCCACCGAACCAGTGTGTGCAACCTTCGTGGTTCCAACCTTGCTGACAAAATTTGGCAAGCGGGATAAAACAAAATACTGCGAGTTTCATGACGATCACGGCCATGACACCAATCGGTGTAAAAATTTAATGGAGCGAGTGCTGGAAGCGCTACGCGCAGGAAAATTAGATCATCTCAAGCCGCCAAAGAAATATAAGGGAAAGGCCGCGGAAGAGAGTTCAAAAGCCAAAACGTTCGCATGGCAAAAAGCGGATAAAGCTAAAAGCGTCGATGTAACCATCAATATGGTTGACACGGAAAGAGTCGGTCAACGAAGAAAGTGCAATGATTACCGGGATTGGGAACTCATTCCAATTTCATTCCCTCCTGTAATGTCAATTGACACAGCTAACAAACCTTTCATCATCAAGTGTCGCATTCCTGATCACGGTATACAAATTAAATACATGCATGTTGATACCGGCAGTGGTGTCGACATTATATACGAACATTGCTATCATTTTCTTCTCACAAAAGTCAAAGCGCAACTACGTCAGCCCGACATTACGCTATCAGGATTTTCTGAGGAAAGCTCGTGGTCGCTTGGCCACATAGAGCTTGTAGTAGAGCTTGCGGATGACAAGAATCCGCAGTTGGTTAGAAGCGAGTTAATTGACTTTTATGTGGTCCATTCGACTTCGCGCTACAATGCGCTTCTGGGGAGAAATTTCATGCGGCGTTTTAACATTATACCCTCAGTAGTGCATGGCTTGATCAAGCTTCCTACCATGGGTAGAATTGCCACAATTGCGTCACATCAAGCAACCGAGTTATGTGGTTCAGTTATGCATGTAAGCATTCCCAGCATAGGAGAGCAACCTAAAGGCAGTATAGTCATAGCTAATCGATTGCATCCGGACAAGCGTATCAAAATAGGCGCATGCTTGTCAGCTGAAACCAAAGCTAAATTGCACGGTATATTGTCCGCTAACGCAGATGTTTTCGCATGGCAAGAATCAGACATGACTGGGGTTCCGCGTGATATTACAGAACATAGGTTTAATGTTAACCCATCACTCATGCCCGTTAGGGAGAAGAAGCAGCTCATGGCCCTTGAGCGCAGTGATTAGTTATGCGCAGAAGTTGATAATCTTGTCAGAGCAAACATTTTGCGGGAAGTGCGCTACCAGACATGGGTTGCTAACCCTGTGTTAGTGAAAAAAGCTGATGGTAACTGGCGGATGTGCGTTGATTTTAAGGACATTAACAAAGCGTGTCCTAAAGACAATTACCCTCTCCCGGAGATTGACTGGAAGGTAGAGTCATTGTCGGGTTTTCGATACAAATGCTTTCTGGATGCGTATAAGGGTTATCACCAAATCCTCATGGTTGCGGAAGATGAGGATAAAACTGCTTTTCATATGCCGCAGGGTATTTATTGTTATACTAAGATGCCTTTCGGATTAAAGAACGCAGGAGCTATCTATCAGCGCCTAATTGACGTAGCCTTCAAGCACCAAATTGGGAGAAATCTTGAAGCATATGTCGACGATTTGGTAATTAAAAGTAACACCGAAGAAGAAATGCTCGCAGACATCCTGGAAACATTTGTGTCTTTACGCAGGATCAACATGAAACTTAACCCGCTCAAGTGTAGTTTTGGGGAAGAGGAAGGCAAGTTTCTAGGTCATGTGGTGACGGCGGGAATCAAGGCGAATCCCAAAAAGATTGAGGCCATTGATAGTCTACCATCTCCAAGGAAAAAGAAAGACGTGCAGAGTCTAACCGGGAAGGTCGCAGCGATTACGCGGTTTCTGTCAAAAGCCGCAGAAAGGCAGTTGCCATTTTTCAATACTTTGAAGAATTGTTTAAAGAAACAAGACTTTGTATGGACTCAGGAAGCAGAATCAGCTTTTCAAGAGATGAAAAAGTTACTTGCCGAATTACCAATGCTCACCGCGCCAGTTTCAGGAGAAACGCTTACGCTGTACCTTGCGGCATCAAAAGAGGCTGTTAGCTCGGTTCTTATCGCGGACCGCGGAAAGACACAAATGCCGGTCTACTTTGTAGACGCTGACAGTAAGCGAAGTAAACTATTCACCAATGGAGAAACTAGTGTATGCGCTAGTTCACACAGCGCGGCGTTTGCGTCGGTATTTTCAAGTACATCCAATTGTGGTACTAACTGATCAGCCAATCAAACAGGTGCTATATAAGCCTGAGATTTCTAGCCGAATGGGTAAATGGGCAGTTGAGTTAGGCGAACACGAAATAAATTTTTCCTCACGAAGTGCGGTTAAGGGTTAAATACTTGCGGATTACCTAGCGGAGTTACCTGCGGATGTTGAAGCATCGGCCGAACATCAGGATACGCCTGCACCAAATTTGACACCATGGGAGTTATACACCGATGGTGCCTGTAGCGCCACTGGTGCGGGTGCAGGCATAATTTTAACTGGCCTGGATGGCGAAGAGCATACATATGCACTGCGGTTTAATTTTTCTGTTACAAACAATGAAGCAGAATACAAAGCTTTGTTAGCAGATATGCGGATTGCGCATAAATTAAATGTTAAAGTGTTGCACGCTTATGTGGATTCAAAGTTGGTATGTAGCCAAGTTAGTTGAGATTTTTAAGCACATGATATAGCCATGCAACAATATCTGTCGCTTGTTCATAACCTCGCTGACCAGTTTGAGGCTTTTCAAATTTCCCATGTAATGCGAGGGAAAAACAAGAAGGCGGACGCGCTTAGCAAATTGGCTGCATTGGCCTTTGATCATCTGGGGAAAAGAGTTCTCATAGAAGAACTATACGCGAAATCCATTGTTATGATGCCCTTAGTGGCACCTGTTGAGGAATCCAGCTCAACGTGGATGACACCCATCATTACTTTCCTGCGGGATGACACATCACCCACAGACTCTGTTGAAGCAAAGAAAGTTTGTACCAAGACACCAATGTACGCCCTTGAGGGTGACGTCCTGTATCGAAAGAATTATTTAGGACCACATTTAAGGTGCATTGGTCCAAACGAAGCAGAGGAGGTTATACGCGAAGTGCATGAGGGTGCATGCGCTCTTCATTATGGGCACAGATCTATTGTTTCAAAGATTATGCGGTTGGGTTATTATTGGCCTACCATGTACACAGATACCGCACGTATAGTTAAACACTACGAGTCCTGCCAAATACATACACCTATCAGCAGAGCACCTGCGCACCCAATGATTCCAGTCTCCTCACCATGGCCATTCTGCAAATGGGCAATTGACATAGTCGGACCATTTCCAAAAGGCCGAGGTAATATAATCATTTATTTTCTAACATATGCTACTTACATCAGTATCTTACGCATACATCTGCGCATGCAGGGAATATCAAGTTTTTGATTGTTGCAATTGATTATTTCACGAAGTGGGTTGAAGCAAGACCGATGGCAACAATTTCAGAAAAAAGGGTGCGAAATTTTGTATGGGAAGACATTGTCTGTCGATTCGGCATACCAAACGAAATCGTTAGCAATAATGGCACGCAGTTTGCGGGGGATCCTTTTTGCAGTTGGTGTGCGGAGCTTAATATTAAGCAAACTTTTACATCCATTGTGCATCCGCAGGTGAATGGCCAGTGCGAAGTCACCAATCGGGATATAGTAGCTAGAATTAAAGCTAGATTAGGCCACGGTCGCATTGGTTGGTGTCATAACCCGACCTTAACCATAAGGATGAATACAATAACATATGATTTCATCGGGAGGTTATGACCTCTATATGCGACATTTTTCAAAAACTGCATTCGTTTTTACAATACAAACCATAGCTTTTATTACAAATACAAGGTTTAAACAACTTAATAATGATTATCGTTTAGCGATAATCTTAGACTTACAAACTTTACATGTGATAATAACAATACGACCTCCAACATATTTTACATTACAAATCCTCCGATATGCAGTTTTATTTTTGACACAAATATGCATACTCAAGATCTTGCTTAAATTCAACATGTTGCAGCGGAAGCTTTTAGTTATCACCTGAGAATAAACATGCTTAAAATGTCAACATAAAGTTGGTGAGATATAGGTTTAAAGCCGGCAGCGTTATGAATATAGACCACAAGATTTCATATATAAACGTTTTAATAAAAATATTCTAAGTTGTTGAGCACTTGATAACCATACTTAACATTTAATCAACGTCGCATATTCCCTTTATTATGAAATCTTACTACACCGTACCAAGTGTAGTCACCGAAACGAAGTACTGTGCAACCGTTGAATACTGGTCATCCAGTCCGGTTGGGGTTGTCAGGCCCGATAGATCTATCAACAGGATTCGCGTTTACAATACCTCATGTAAATAGTAGTTACCAAGTTACAGGGAAGTATGCCAGTGGTACAACTCAACGTAGAATATATATTTTTAATCACTTGTGTCCATAACGTAAATCATAAAATGCATGTATTCTCATCCCGAAATATTTAGAGTTTAAAAGTGGGACTATATACTCACTTTTGTCTTGAAGGTATTTAACTCGACTTGGTCTCCGATAGATATCACGAACCTAACCATATATATAATATATCAACATATTTTCTTTTCAAGTAATCGTTACATATATATATATATATATATATATATATATATATATATATATATATATATATATATATATATATATACTTTTAATACTTTTAATATTTTCTTAGTCCGTAGTTAGCAGTCCGATGTTAGTGGTCTACAATTAGTTGCTTAAATAAAATAAATAAAGACCCCATCGTATTCGTGTTGATCAGAATTAATCTTGACCCATGGTACCATGTTGTCAAATGACGTGTTGCGTACATAAAGTACCGTGTTGTCAAATGACGTGTTGCGTACAATCATGAGGTCTTATGATTAATCTTCTCGTGTTGTTTACGGGTGGTCCTGAAATATATAAAATAAAATCATAAGTAAATATATATTAAATATTATGTTAATTAGCCAAGATATGATTAATCCGATTTTGTCATAATATGATATATTACAGGTCTTGAAGTGTTTTTAAAAATCAAATTAGAAGGATCTATTTAGTTTGCGAACAAGTTTGAAATCACTCAAACTATGTTCTTGTTGTTAAAATTTTATAACACAAAATAAGATAGCTATATAAATATGAATTGAATAAGGTTATGAATAAGGTTACTACCTCAAGTTACTTGGACAAAGCTACTGGAAAAGGTAAGAAAAATCTTGGAATCAAAAGAGTGGTGGAGTGGGATTGAAAGATTGGAAGTAATCTCCTTGAAATCGGATGACTATATTGATACGTTCTTGAGTAGGTAAATGAAGAGAGATTGGGGAGTGAATTAACTTGAAAGAAAATTGGAAATGAAATTGTATGTGTGTGTGTGCAAAATAGCATGATTATGGGATGGATATATAGGAGATTTAGTTTGTTTTCTTGCACAAAAGTCACACATGAGGTTAAATGGCTGGTTCCTACATGTAACATCATGTCTAGTGGCTGATCATTGAAGTTTATTGTTGGTATATACTAATAGTAAATATGTATAGAAGCTGGGTATGATACGGTTACATATACCCTAGATATACTTGTAGAAATTTTGAGGAATCGGAACGAGAATTCAAATATGGACGGGTTTATAACTGTAAAAGAGGCTCAAAACTGGGCTTTTATTTTTGGGTCAATCCAGCCAGGGGCTCTGCCCCTTGGACCCCGCCAGGGGTTGCCACCCCTTGGACCCCGCTTATCGGGGGCGCTGCCCCCGAACCCCCGTCATAATCAAGATAAGTTCAAACAAGTGTGCACTCCACACTTCCCCAAACTTGTTCGATATTTATCAAGATTATTTTGGTTACAAATTAATCGCATTACACTTAAATCATATTGGTGACATAGATCACCAACACATTATATATTGTAAGTATATATGTCAAAGAATGTTACACATAGTTATCGTTTTGATAACTTAAGTTAGTGGTCTCAAAGTATACTTATAACTCATTGTTGTTAGTTCACAATGAAATGTTAAACCATCCTTAAATCATGTTAAATATGTATAGATATGTACATATACATAATCGTATAATTATCGTGTGTTATATAGTTCGTGATATCATCGGTCAAATTGGACGGTCAAACGTTGTGTGAAACTCTTTTCAAAAACATAAGTCTCAACAGTTTGGATTGCTTATCATGTTGGTAAGGTTTATTTTATGTAAATATTAATCTCATAAGTATAAAACGATCGGAAAAATCTGGGTCGTTACAGTTGGGTGGACGAGCTACCAAAGGTATTATGGGCGCATAGAACAACACCAAAAGCAAGCACTGGTGAAACTCCATCCAGTCTGGTATATGGATCGAAAGCTGTTGTACCCGCAGATATTGGGGTACCAACATTCCGCATACAGAATTTTGACTAGCAAAATAACTCAGAAGCTTTGCGGGAAAACCTTAATTTGCTGGAAGAACGCAGACTCTCTGCGGCTGTTAATGAAGCTAATAATAAGCAGAAAATCGCAAAGTACTATAACCAGCGTGTACATTCGCACTCTTATAAGTACCGGGATCTGGTTTGGCGTCAAAATGACGCAAATCATGTGGAAGATACTGGGAAATTGGGCCCCCGATGGGAAGGTCCATACAAGGTAGTGAGAGTAAGCAACACCGGGGCATACCATCTCGCGACATTAGATGGAAAGCCTGTGAAGCGTACTTGGCACGCGACGTTGTTAAAAAAAATGTTACATGTAGCTGGTTGGACCTGATCACTCCAAATATTTTAGCACATTATTTTTTCCTATGTAATTTCCGTCCGTTTGGATGTGTCTCGGTTGTAATCATGATTAATGCCAATTAAAATATTTACTCGTGCATACTCTTTTTGTATATATCTTTCTTGTATGCAGTTCCTGCCTACTTAAGGGGTGTCCTCTAGCCCCTGTGCGGCAGAAGCCTATTTGGTTACAAGGCTAGACACTAACGGCAGGTGAAGGGAATTGGTTTTCCCCTAACCAAGTGCCATACAGACTAGATGGCTGCCATGTCGAATTAAAAATACAAGCATTGATTTGCTTGTGCATATTTACTCTCGCATTGGTTTGCTTGAGGAACTCTTAAGTATAAAAGCATTGGTTTGTTTTTAGTTGCGTTGCTTGCCATACAACTAAAGTGCACCTCTATCACATGACAAAGCAAGAACGCAGTAGCTTTTGAGTCTAAGAATGTAAGGGTAAATTTGCTAAAGTATTGGTTTATTTTACGCAATACCTGCGTATGCGCATGAGTTTTGGTTAACTTGGGCGCATAGGCATGATGTTCATCCTTTGTTTTGATTCGCGATATATAAACAATGAAATACACAACGCATGCATAACACGAACATATATAGCACTAAGTTATTACATATACAAATTGTTTTCAATGCCTGCCCAACAAGGGACTTAGGGCTCAACAAAAATTAATTACAAATTGCCTGCCTAAGCATAGGACTTACGGCGTGAATGACCAGTTAACTGTTCAAATCAAAATTCCTCCTTGAGGAAGCCATCAAGAGACATGTTCAGATCCGCAGCAAAATCGTTTATTAAGGGTATTGGGATGGACTAGATGGCATGTTCAACTTCAAGGAGAACCTCAGCTGTACCCTCCTTCAAATATTTCTGTACAATTTTAGGGTACGGTGGCGTAAGTTCGCAGCCTTTGATCACCTCAAGCATCACCTTGTTGCGATCATGCTCCTTCACCGCATCGACATAGGCATTGAACTCTTCAGACACGGGATCCGAGTCCATCACCTTTTGCGCAATGGTATGGAGGGAGGTGCGAAGCATCAGCAAGTCCGCCTCTGCCAACTCGCGCCAAGTCACCGCGCCATCCTTCTCCCTGCGCACCTTTTCGAGCTCTGCCCACAGACGATCGGTCTTCCCTTTCGCCTGATCCACTGCCCTCACTAGCTCACGGTTTTTCTTCCTCTCGTCAATCAATGCGGTCTTTGTCTCAACCGCAGTCACCTCCGCAGCTTTAAGTGCCTCTTCTTCGGCATCCCTGTCTCTCTTCACCTGATCAACACCCGCCTGCAGCAACCCTAGCTCTGTTTCTTTACGCAGGGCCACTTGGTACAAATTAGTGGCACGGCGTGCTTGATCTGTAAACATGCCAAAGAACACAAGGTCGTTTTAGATAAAGGCGTTGTGCGCCTGGTGGAAGGGCAGTGCAGCTAGTTGCTTCCAGAATTCCTGAAAGGTCCGCGACTAATCCTTCCGGACGGAATCTTCAACAGTTGGTCCCATCGCGATGATCGAATCCAAGTAATGTTCTTAACATGAGCTTATGCACAGCGGAAGACTTAATTCGCACCTGAGAATAACATGCTTTAAAATGTCAACATAAAGTTGGTGAGATATATAGGTTTGATGCTAGCAGCGTTATAACAATGGACCACAAGATTTTAAATTTATACATAATACACTCCTCGTGTATAGAAAAGCAGTTGAACACTTGGTAACCATACTTAACTAAAAGTCACAGCAGCATATTCTTAAATAAACCCTACAGCGTACCAAGTGTAGTAACGAGAACGAAGTACTGTGCAACCGTTAAATGCTGGTCGTCCAGCCCGGTTGGGGTTGTCAGGCCCGATAGATCTATCAACAGGATTCGCATTTACGCTCCTCACGTAATTTGCAGTTACCAAGTATAAAGAGATATGCCATGGTACAACTCAACCGAGAATTTAGTTTTATCACTTGTGTCCATAACGTAAATCATTTATAAAAACAGCGCATGTATTCTCAGCCCAAAATATTTAGAGTTTAAAAGGGATCTATATACTCACCATACTGTATTTTGTAGTAAAAATACATATAACATCATTGAACATGTGTAAGGTTGGCCTCGGATTCACGAACCTATATCAAGTATATATATAAATATTATAATATAAATCAACTAAGTTTATATATTTTGTTATGTAATAAGATTTATATCCTTATATATAATTTTATTACTTCTTATAATATATTATAATACTTATTTGATTGATTGTTATATAATTTAATTAGTGTTATATTAATAATAATAATAATATCAGTTTTTATAATATTAATAATAATAATCATCTTAAAATAATAATAATAATAATAATAATAATAATAATAATAATAATAATAATAATAATGATAATAATGATAATAATAATATCAATACTAGTAATAGTTTTTATAAAAAAAATAATATTAACAATAATAATGATGATAATAATAATCTTAATTCCAATAATAATAATAATGATAATTCTATTAGTAAGGTTAATAATAATAATAATAATAATAATAATAATAATAATAATAATAATAATAATAATAATAATAATAATAATAATAATAATAATAATAATAATAATAATAATGATAATAACAATAACAAATAGAAAAATTACCTCTTAATTGTTTTAAAAAAATAGTTGCACAGGCCCGGGTTTGAACCCGAGACCTCCCATTCCCCAACAATACCTCCAACCATCTGAACCAAACCATTTTTCTGATATAATACCGAAACCAAATACATTTATCCAATTTATTTTCTGTTCTATCTCCTTCATCTTCCTCACAAACTCAGATGACTCACAGATACCTTAGTGAAATCGAACAACAGATTAAAAGACTTGATTTGATACGTGAATTAGGACAGAAACGTGTTGTGAAGTCTGATTATCTTAATAGAAAAAAAAAATTGATCTGCATCAGCGGTTTATGTTCACGACGAGTTCATATATCGATTTTTGAGATTAAGGTCGTTTTAGAAGAAAATTTCTACATGAAATAGATTGTAATTAGTTTATAGAAGCTTTCTGTATCATTAACTGATTCATAATCTTCAACACGAATTCTAATTTTTATGATGAACAAAATCCTTGACTTTTTAAATTCTAGCTTTGATTTTAAAATTCGAAATTACAAGAAGGATTTGGATAATGAAATCTTACAGATAGTTTACTTAAATCATTCATAATAGAACTGCAATTCTTGTTTTTAAAATCGAATTTAAATCAAGTATCTGATAAAAGTGTAAACCACGAACAGAGTCACACGGTTTCTTTCTAATCTTTCTGTTTTTATTTTCTATCCTATGCAGCTACGATCCATATATAACCCAAATGAGGAAATTAATTCAACCTTTGAGCAGTAATTTAGTTGTTATTTAGTGTTGAAGGTTTGACAAAATATCACGGGTTTAATAGGAACGAAAGGGATATGTGAAACAGATTTATACGCATACATATATCTGTATTCCTTTTTAGTTTTAATATTTACCTGAAATCTGTATTCTCATATATATATATATCGTGTTTTTATATCTTTATATATATCTATATTCAGTAACTGTATTTACATTATAATTATAATCAATATTAATATTATTAACTAATACATATACATATAATAATAATAATAATAATAATAATAATAATAATAATAATAATAATAATAATAATAATAATAATAATAATAATAATAATAATAATAATAATAATAATTATAAAATTTATAACGATTATATTAGAAATAATAATAATATTTATTATAATAATAATACTAATATTATTGATGATTATAATAATATTGGTAAATAATAGTACCATAACAATTATATATATATATATATATATATATATATATATATATATATATATATATATATATATATATATATATATATATATATATATATATATATATATATATATATATATATATATATATATATATATATATATCATTAGTATTTATTTAAGGTAATATTAATAACATTACCATTTATATTAATATTGAAAGTATTAACAATATTGTTATAACAATTAAATTGGTTATATCAGTATTACATATTGTTGTTTATAACTATATAATATACCTTACATAATAACTTCGAATCACAAAATAGCTATTTAATGTACTTTTATATATATATAAACATAGATTTATTTTAATAATAGATTTTACTATTTCTTATAAAATTTTACATTAGTTCTTACAGTTAAATCATATATTATATCAAACTATATTCAATTAATTCTATATATATATATATATATATATATATATATATATATATATATATATATATATATATATATATGGATCTATTTAATTACAAATAATAGTTCGTGAATCGTCAGAATTAGTCAAAGGGTAACTAATTATCCAAATATAGATTTCAAATTTTCTAGACTCAAAATTACAGATTTTTGCTTATCGTGTCGGAAACATATAGAGTTTAAAGTTTAAATTTGGTCGGAAATTTCCGGGTCGTTACAGTACCCACCCGTTAAAGAAATTTCGTCCCCGAAATTTGGTAGAGGTTGTCATAAATAACAATAGGAATGTTTTCATGACGAATATGAGGTAATAATAGAGTTTTATCATTATTGGAAGATACGGATAAAACGATTCGATCATGTGAAGCACACGAGTGAAGCTGTCACAAAGGAATGAAATGAGTGAATATAGAATTGTTTTAACCGATGACGTGGTTAGGATTAATTTTCGGAATTTAAGGGATCTAAAGAAAATCTTACTTAATAAGATTTGGTTCTTCGGTGATCAAGATCTTCTTTGAGTTAATGCGGCAATCTGCTTCGATTCCTCTTTCGGATATTTCACTATAAATCCACCTCCTTCACTTTTTCTCATTCTCCACACCTTCTATTCTTTCTCCCTCTACTCATTCCTTATTATGCTCCATTCAATCCTGATTCTTGATATACTCTTAATCTTCTCATCTGTCATCCTTCTCTTTCATCTATCACCGGAAGAATCTATTTACTTCTACTATACTCTTGAGTTTATAATGTTTCTAATTCTCCCGTGTCTTTATATCGCTATATGCATTGATATACACGGTTTGTAGTTTGTGGGTGGTTGTTGGGTTTTATATATTCCCTTATATGTCGATGTTCCTGCTTCTGTCTTCTATAATCATTGTCATCCACAGTTAATGCTTTCTCCCAGTTGCTGCGATCTATACCCCAATTTCTACTTCGAAGCTTCATTCTTTCGTTTCCTCTTCTTGCGTTTAAGCGTCCCTTGTAATGGTCCGGAGTTCGTAGGTAGGAGATATGAAATGAACATAACTAATGTTCTAAGAAAGAAAGGGTATTGGCACAATTTTGATTTGTTAAATTACCAGAATACCCTGGAAAAGATAGAACTATCAAGACAATATGTTCCTAATACGTTTGGAGATTGAATAGAATGTAAGAGTCGTGTAACATGGCACATGATGATGGTACTGTGAATCATCACATTCCATTAGAAACTCAACATGACTTACTGTAATATAATGAAGTTGATCAAGTTTCATTATATTATACTAATTCATGCAACAGTTTCCAACACTACTTCAAATCATTCATATTTTAAACTCGAAGGTTTCAGATTTTAGAAACTAACACAGTTTCTTTTATGTTGTAATGCAGATATTACGAAGAGATAAATGATTTCAGATAAAGATAGTTGTGAAAATATCTCCAGAAATATGGAGAATATGTATAACGGAAGATATGAAGATATCTTATAATATCTAAGATAAGATGATGATGAAGAATATCATCTTGAAAAGTTTAGAATAAGGAGTAGAGTTCTTACTAACGGTTTCAGCAGGCACTGAATCATTTGGATTCTTTGAAAGCAGATTCAGTTCTTAAGATTTATCTATAGTCTCTTTCATACTTTACTCAATCCGTTTCCTAATTCTAATCCCTTCTATTTTTCTAAGCTTTACTAATTCACTGTACTTTATCGTAAACTTTTGACTTGTTCAAATCATTTACAGTTTGTGCTGCTTCATCAGCATTTCAAGAACTACTTCATAGTTCAGGGTGTTTTTCAGAAACTTCACATTCGAAGTATGAAATTTTTAGGGATAAACGTTATAGGTATAACTGGAGAAGTTCTGCGAGATTTCCAAATTACTGATTGCGGATTCCGCCAAAGGGATAACGGTCTACTGGTACATCTGCTGATGATGTCGTGGAATATAAAAGGTTCTCCGGTAACGATGGCGAAAGAATGGCGTATATATATCGAGGTTATAATAAGACTAGTCTTGATGAAAAATCGAGGTTAACTTGCTGGAGCTGTGACAAAATTGGCTACTTTGAAAAGGAATCATAAAGTTGTTTTTGCTAATAAATGGTAAGGGATTCAACACAGGTACGTGTTAAACTATGAATTTAGGTTCGAGAATTTTTCAGGTGCGTAAATCTTTTCTTCCGTAGATGAAGTGCGGCTGGTTCCTCCTCCCGATCGAGGTGTTTTCAAAAATCATGAAAAGATTTGAACACGGATTGTAATTCGTCGAGATACGAATGAGGTTTAAGATGAAATCAAGTGGTAAACTTGAAGATTAGTTTAGTTTCATATGTTATAATCAATATTTTAATTCATTTTACTTGTCCATAGTTAGCAGTCTATTAGTCCGATTGTCCAATGGTCCGATAGTTCAACAGTTCAATATATTCATATATAATTTAATATACATAATTAATACGTATCGTGACCCGTGTACCGGTCTCAGTGTCGATCACAACTCAAACCATATATATATTTTGGAATCAACTCCAACCCTGTATAGCCAACTCCCACCTTCACATAAAGAGTGTCTACGGTTGTTCCGAAATATATATATAGATGGGTCAATATGATAAGTCGAAACCGTGCATACGTGTCCCGTTATTTAAAATGCGTAAATTAAATATATATATATCATGACCCATTATACAACGTGTTGTCTCGGAATTAATCCGACGTATTGTTGTACACGTGTCCCGACGGTATGTAAAGTGCATAAAAGTAAATAACAGAAATTAAATGACGATAAATAAAATTGCGAGAAGGTAAATTGCGATAAATTAAATGTTAATCAGTTAGCTGGGAACAGTTAGCCGGAACAGTTAGCGTGAAATCCTATCACAATTTCAATTAATTAATTCGTTTGTTTCTAACACTTTTTATTTTTGTCCAATGTTTTCTTCGTTATGCCACTTGTTGGATTCTGATAGGTCAAAATCCAAATATGAAATTTGAATAGAAATGGTTATTCTGTGGTGAACGGATACGTATATCGGTAGTTGTAAGTAGGATAGTAAATGATCGTTGAATCAGATTCGAAGAATGTACAGTGTAACTTATTAATGTGAATTCTAAATATTCCTCGGGTACTACCCACCCGTTAAAATATTTTCATCATTAACAGTTTGTACAAAAGAATTTTTAATTAGTATCTTTATGAAAATATACTTGCATATATATTTTCATCGGATGTAATTATGGATTTAATGAGTCAGAAACTCATTTGATTTATCATTAATACTAGATTACATAATCTCTAAAACTTTAGAAATTACATAATCACCATGTCGAACGAGGAAAAATGAGGTAGAATGATACGTAAAGCGAAGATATTCGATGTAGCTCGATGTGTAGAACGAAGTTCATACTCGAAGTACAGATGGTGATATTGAGACGTGTAATGTTGATATTCGAGGTACAGTTTGTGATGTTGAGAGTTACGGCGCGGTTATGGTTTAGGGATAATAAGGGTACTGTCGACGTCGATGATGGTGGTACTGATTATGCTACTGGTGCTGCTGCTGGTGTTAGTAACCTTCGCACCAGGTTCTCCAAAATCGTCACACGAGCGCGTAGTTCGTTAACTTCTTCTAGTACTATGGGATGATTGACGGTTGAAGTGAGTGAATGAATAGAATTCGAAATATGGGATAGTATGTAATCGTGATGAGATATTCGGACAAAGGGGAGAGAAAATGGTTTCTCGAACAGGTTCGCCGGTAAACGCTTCAGGTTAAAAAGGGCAATTTGGTGGATGGAAGAGATCTTCGATGTGAAATGACTTTTCGGATGTAGGATGATATTCTAGCTATATAGAATATCTATATATAATACCAAAGATTTCGTAAACTACAGAGGAATTTACGGCATATGTCAGGCAAGTCTACAGATGCGCTAGGATATGAATTTTGTCTATACACTATCGATGCACTAAATGCAGTAAGATGTGTCTAGACTTGAGAATGATAGGCAGGCAATTTCCTAAGGATGATAAACAGATGATTTTCCGACTAAAAATGATAAGCAAAACTTTTGACAGGCAGACACGGTCAAAGTCCAGACTCACTAATGTATCCTAACAACTACCAGGTAGACACACTAATGCAAGGCCTGGTTCGCTAAGACCAACGCTCTGATACCAACTGAAAGGTCCGCGACTAATCCTCCTGGACGGAATCTTCATCAGTTGGTCCCATCGCGATGATCGAATCCAAGTAATGTTCTTAACATGAGCTTATGCACAGCGGAAGACTTAATTCGCACCTGAGAATAACATGCTTTAAAATGTCAACATAAAGTTGGTGAGATATATAGGTTTGATGCTAGCAGCGTTATAACAATGGACCACAAGATTTTAAATTTATACATAATACACTCCTCGTGTATAGAAAAGCAGTTGAGCACTTGGTAACCATACTTAACTAAAAGTCACAGCAGCATATTCTTAAATAAACCCTATAGCGTACCAAGTGTAGTAACGAGAACGAAGTACTGTGCAACCGTTAAATGCTGGTCGTCCAGCCCGGTTGGGGTTGTCAGGCCCGATAGATCTATCAACAGGATTCGCGTTTACGCTCCTCACGTAATTTGCAGTTACCAAGTATAAAGAGATATGCCATGGTACAACTCAACCGAGAATTTAGTTTTATCACTTGTGTCCATAACGTAAATCATTTATAAAAACAGCGCATGTATTCTCAGCCCAAAATATTTAGAGTTTAAAAGGGATCTATATACTCACCATACTGTATTTTGTAGTAAAAATACATATAACATCATTGAACATGTGTAAGGTTGGCCTCGGATTCACGAACCTATATCAAGTATATATATAAATATTATAATATAAATCAACTAAGTTTATATATTTTGTTATGTAATAAGATTTATATCCTTATATATAATTTTATTACTTCTTATAATATATTATAATACTTATTTGATTGATTGTTATATAATTTAATTAGTGTTATATTAATAATAATAATAATAATAATAATATCAGTTTTTATAATAATAATAATAATCATCTTAAAATAATAATAATAATAATAATAATAATGATAATAATAATATCAATACTAGTAATAGTTTTTATAAAAAAAATAATATTAACAATAATAATGATGATAATAATAATCTTAATTCCAATAATAATAATAATGATAATTCTATTAGTAAGGTTAATAATAATAATAATAATAATAATAATAATAATAATAATAATAATAATAATAATAATAATAATAATAATAATAATAATAATAATAATAATAATAATAATAATAATAATAATAATAATAATAATAATAATAATAATAATGATGATAATAACAATAACAAATAGAAAAATTACCTCTTAATTGTTTTAAAAAAATAGTTGCACAGGCCCGGGTTTGAACCCGAGACCTCCCATTCCCCAACAACACCTCCAACCATCTGAACCAAACCATTTTTCTGATATAATACCGAAACCAAATACATTTATCCAATTTATTTTCTGTTCTATCTCCTTCATCTTCCTCACAAACTCAGATGACTCACAGATACCTTAGTGAAATCGAACAACAGATTAAAAGACTTGATTTGATACGTGAATTAGGACAGAAACGTGTTGTGAAGTCTGATTATCTTAATAGAAAAAAAAAATTCATCTGCATCAGCGGTTTATGTTCACGACGAGTTCATATATCGATTTTTGAGATTAAGGTCGTTTTAGAAGAAAATTTCTACATGAAATAGATTGTAATTCGTTTATAGAAGCTTTCTGTATCATTAACTGATTCATAATCTTCAACACGAATTCTAATTTTTATGATGAACAAAATCCTTGACTTTTTAAATTCTAGCTTTGATTTCAAAATTCGAAATTACAAGAAGGATTTGGATAATGAAATCTTACAGATAGTTTACTTAAATCATTCATAATAGAACTGTAATTCTTGTTTTTAAAATCGAATTTAAATCAAGTATATGATAAAAGTGTAAACCACGAACAGAGTCACACGATTTCTTTCTAATCTTTCTGTTTTTATTTTCTATCCTATGCAGCTACGATCCATATATAACCCAAATGAGGAAATTAATTCAACCTTTGAGCAGTAATTTAGTTGTTATTTAGTGTTGAAGGTTTGACAAAATATCACGGGTTTAACAGGAACGAAAGGGATATGTGAAACAAATTTATACGCATACATATATCTGTTTTCCTTTTTAGTTTTAATATTTACCTGAAATCTGTATTCTCATATATATATATCGTGTTTTTATATCTTTATATATATCTATATTCAGTAACTGTATTTACATTATAATTATAATCAATATTAATATTATTAACTAATACATATACATATAATAATAATAATAATAATAATAATAATAATAATAATAATAATTATAATAATAATAATTATAATAATAATAATAATAATTATAAAATTTATAACGATTATATTAGAAATAATAATAATATTTATTATAATAATAATACTAATATTATTGATGATTATAATAATATTGGTAAATAATAGTACCATAACAATTTATATATATATATATATATATATATATATATATATATATATATATATATATATATATATATATATATATATATATATATATATATATATCATTAGTATTTATTTAAGGTAATATTAATAACATTACCATTTATATTAATATTGAAAGTATTAACAATATTGTTATAACAATTAAATTGGTTATATCAGTATTACATATTGTTGTTTATAACTATATAATATACCTTACATAATAACTTCGAATCACAAAATAGCTATTTAATGTACTTTTATATATATATAAACATAGATTTATTTTAATAATAGATTTTACTATTTCTTATAAAATTTTACATTAGTTCTTACAGTTAAATCATATATTATATCAAACTATATTCAATTAATTCTATATATATATATATATATATATATATATATATATATATATATATATATATATATATCTATTTAATTACAAATAATAGTTCGTGAATCGTCAGAATTAGTCAAAGGGTAACTAATTATCCAAATATAGATTTCAAATTTTCTAGACTCAAAATTACAGATTTTTGCTTATCGTGTCGGAAACATATAGAGTTTAAAGTTTAAATTTGGTCGGAAATTTCCGGGTCATTACAATTCCGCGGGAAAAATTTGTTGCAGAAAAGCAGACTGCTCGACGGCATTATCTGCAGAGGACTAGGTGAGTTGGTTCAGGTTGGCTAAGCGGAAGCTACCGTGAGGTGGAGTTGGTGTAGAATCAGAGTCCAGATGTATCGCCTTATCCCTTGACGTGGCGGTGGCTTCAAGGTCCAGATTTCCTCGCGGTGGCGTCTGATGCGTCTCCTCGATATGCTCTGCAAATTAGTGATCCATTAGCACATGGAAATTAATTGTGCGGTATTTACATAAGAAAAGAGACGCTTACTAGTAATGG
Source organism: Rutidosis leptorrhynchoides (assembly GCF_046630445.1). Lineage (NCBI taxonomy): Eukaryota > Viridiplantae > Streptophyta > Magnoliopsida > Asterales > Asteraceae > Rutidosis > Rutidosis leptorrhynchoides. Next base: position 423,355,760 of record NC_092333.1, read on the forward strand.
GGGAGGTAGATATGCAGACGCTTGCTCCACGGGGACAAAGTTGTCATTCCGCATGTCCTCCCTTTGTTTCGGAGTGAGCTTTTTCTTCTTTTGTTTAGTTTGAGGGACTTCGGTTTCCTTGCACTTGTTGGCCAAGGTAGCGGGTGCGGACACCTCGTTTTCGCCGGTCCTCTCTTGCTCAAGTTGTTCGCCAACATTTTGCTTGTGGAAAGAGATACCCGCAATATCCTCTGCAGTGAGCACTTTCTTCATCTTTATCTCTGCAAACATATGCGCACAGCTAAAACATATATGTATGCAGTAGCGGTTATATATTCATATGCATTTATACTATTCCTACCCTTGCCATTCGGCGCGATTATGGCTGGACGCATGTTCTCCTATGGCCAGTGCGCGGAAATCTTTCCTAACCGCAGCATAACGTTCCCGTACTACCGGTGCACAAGCTGTGCGTTAGCGCACTCCGCTAACAGTTTTGTTTCCTCATCATCAAGGACGGAGGTCTTGTTTACATCCTTTACCCTGCTTTCGCACCAAATTAGCGTTTGCGGAAAGTTAGTTCCAACAACTGATTGGTCAATGAAAAAGAAAGTTTCTTTCTAATGACCCGCATTTGATTTGGGGGTTTTGGTGAAGTTTTGCCGAGCGAAGAAAGTAAATAAGGACTTATGGTGGGTGGCTAGGCAGTATAGATGGCAGAAAACCTTCACTAATGGTACCTTATTTAACGCAACACACCACATCTCAAACAAGACTATCTTTCCTATGGTGTATGGGTGTAATTGCCCTAATCCTATTCAGAAATGATCTAGTACGCCTAGGAAGAAGTCTGAAGTGGGAACCCTAAAATTGCCATGCTTAATTGCATGTTTGTATATAGCTACCTTCTTCTCCGGTGGCTCATGGGCACGTTGGTTAGGAAGGGGTGGCACTGGATTGTACTGTTTTAGTGGCGGGTATTGTTTAACTAAAGAATCTATATGTTTCTGCTCTATTATCGATACTGCGCTATCTACATAAGTCTCATTTGCCTTTGTCATTTTCTAAGAGTGATCGAAGAGTAACTAACCTTTTGTAGTTGGCCGGAATATATGGGATTTGATCGGAATTGATTTAGCAGCGTATCGGAGAAGCTTGAAGCAGAAAAATAGAAATGAGGGTGAATCACCCCTATTTATAGTGAGGATTGGGTGTAGTGGGGTGAAACGGTTTCATCGTGGCCGTACACGTGTAACGCAACTGACGGTCGACATTTTTTGCATGCGCATGGGCTTCTTTTTGTTGTACCCAATGTTGAGCGCGTGGTCCACACGCGCCTGCTCACTGTCACTTTATGTCTTGTCAACCGAATAGGCTTCTGCGACAGTGACAGGCATTTAATGACCTCGAGACGCACGCGGAAAATTTAATGCTTGACGTCTTCTTATTTTTCTTTTTTCTTTTTAATTTTTCGATTAATAGTTTGATATCATATGGCTTGCGTCACATAACATCAAACTGGGGGGGACATAATGATACCGCAACCCGAATGCACATTCTATACGTGTGACGATCACTCCAAATCCATATGGACGAACACGTCATTCATCGATTTCATTGCGAGGTATTTGACCTCTATATGATACGTTTTGTAAACATTGCATTCTTTTGAAAAGGTACACCATAAATGAATATTTAAATCAAAGGTTTTCGACATCTGATGATTTCTACATATAGACAATCACCATAAATAATAGTTTACAATAGTACTTCCGTTGACAATGCAGTCAAAATATGATACATGATGATGATTTGGTGAATGCAACGTTTTCTTGAAAAATATGTCATGTAAGACTCCATACACATAGCTTGTCTAACATATAAGCAAACAGTGGAAGACTTATAGGGAACCTGAGAATAAACATGCTTTCATGTGACGCCCCGTACAAAATCATCGTGTACGGTACATCAACAACAGGATCATTACAAGGTCAAACACTATATGCTGTTTGAAAACCAGTTTTGCATTCATGAACAGATAACGTTTTACAAAAGATGAATAGGAAACATTAACATGAGTACATGATACTAAGGTCATTACAAAGCTATTGTTTTGAAAATAACATAAGTTGGGAATGCAAAGTAAAAGTTTCATGCTTGAGACATCTCTAAGTAATGCAGCGGAAGTCTAACACAGCAAGTCTGTAACAGCAAGTCTATACACCGAGACTAGAACAGCAAGGCTAACAGCAGAAGCAACAACGTCTAAACACCTGAGAAATACATGCTTAAAAAGTCAACACAAATGTTGGTGAGCTATAGTTTGTTTGTATTCAGTAATGTAATGTAGGCCACGAGATTTCAGTGCTTCAAACAAGCGTTTCAAATCAGTAATTCAAATCAGTAACATAAAGTATATGTATAACCGTGGGCACTCGGTAACTAACTTAACGTTTATACCCCCTGAAAGTACACTTGGCAAGTGCGTATGTCTACGAAGTATTAAACACTCGTTAAATGCTAGCGCGACTAGCCCGAGTGGGGATGTCAAACCCTATGGATCCATATCTAAGATTCGCGTTCATGGTTCAAAAACCAATGATTAAACGTTACCGAGCTAAAGGGAATGTTTATGCCGTTGTATAACCCACACATTTATAAGTTTAAGTACTCGTGCCTAGTATGTAAAACATAAAATCCGCATGTATTCTCAGTTCCCAAAATAAGTTAAAGTAAAAAGGGAATGCTATAACTCACAGTGATAAAAGCGGTAAAGTCGGTAATGAAAGTACGCAAGTAGTAAGTCGGTCCGAAAGGTCGTCAACCTAAATCAAGGGTTACTAGGTCAGTAGGTTGTTTTTATAAATTCTAATAGTGCATAAAATAAGTTTAAGTGTCATCATCATCATCATCATTCATCATCATAAAAGCTAGGTAAGTTCGACAAGAATAGAGATCGAAACAATAGGCTGACTTCAGTCAGCTGCTGCGACCTCTACGTAACTCGAAAAGATGCATAGTCAGTGGCTATGGCTCCGTATGTGAGTCCCCTAACCGCTGACCAATTTTCAGAACCTAAATAGTCTTCGTTTGACCGTGGCGACGGTTTAAGTGCGAGTAGGTCAGAAATTTCAGCACAACGTTAATAGGGTGTAGTGACTCTCGGAGGGCCATAAATCCTAAACCGTAACTCGGATTAAGACGAGGCCTAAACGGAAAATCATATAATCGAACCGAACTAACTGAAAATCAACTTTCCAGTAGCCCAGGTGGTCTGATCAGATACGAAAATCAGTGTACAAGTGCTCCGGTGAGGTTCTTGGTGCTTGATGCTCATCACGGTTCTCATCCTTGATGCTTGTAGCTTCAAGTGTACAACTCGTTGATGGTTTAGCATCACTTTTGACCAATATTCTACCATCAATACACAATATGTTAAGACCAAGTGGTAACACAACTCATTTAAGAGTCTTAGATGGATGATGAACCAAGGTTACATCATATCCTTAGTCTTAACACAATTACAAGTCCTATTTACAAACAAAGTTACAAACTTTACATCAATCAAACAAGTATGAACATGATCCAAGTCAAAAGAGGTGATGGAACCCTAAGCTAGAGAGCTTGGATCCCTTTCACACAATTTATAAGGTCACAAAGCTAGAAAGCTTGAACCTTTAGTGTTCTTGAAGATCTTGAAGCATAAAGCTTGGATCTTTAAGATATATGAAGATAACAAACAAAAGTTTGAATCTTTATAATAAAATAACAAGATTAAAGTAAAAGAAAGATGAATCTACAAAGTTGGTGAAGATTCAAAGCTAGAAAGCTTGAATCTTCCATGTTCTTGAAAGATTCATGCTTGAATCAACAAGATATAAGCAAGATCAAAGCTAAAAGGAACTTTGATCTCCATAATATGATGATGATGGCCACGAAAATGAAAGGAAAAGAAGAAGAAAAAGAAGACTTACAAGCAATACTAGAAAGGGAAGAAAGAAAGAACAAGTGTGTGTGAAAATCAAATGAGCAAGTGATTTGAATGAGAGGTAAATGGCTAGTATTTATAAGCAAGGAATTTGACAAGGATTGATGACATGGACAAGGGCTAGTATTTATAAGCAATGAATTTGACAAGGATTGATGACATGGACAAGGGCTAGTATTTATAAGCAAGGAATTTGACAAGGATTGATGACATGGACAAGGGCTAATTAATTGGGTCACTAGCTAGAGTAGGGTGGGCTTGAGCCCAATGATAATGCTAAAAACGAACATATATTTCATAGCATTATTCCTCAAGAAAGACAAGCTTTTAGTTGCAATTGTTCTATTTACAAGCGATATTCGTTTAAATTTTAAAAAGAGAAGATAAAAGGCAGATTCTACAAATTGAAGACAAAAAGGTCCAAAAAAGCTCAAAAGTACAAAAGACAATAAAAAAGGTTCCAATTATTGATAAGAAACGTCTCGAAATTACAAGAGTACAAGATTTAAAACGCAAAGTACAAGATATTAAATTGTACGCAAGGACGTTCGAAAATCCGGAACCGGGACCTGAGCCTAGAAGAAACGCCCGACGCAACGGACCAAAAATATCTAGTCTACTATGCACAAGAATATAATATAATATATATATAATTATATATAATTATATATTATATATTATTATTATATTACGTCGGCAAGAAGAAAACAAAGCAATTTGGCTGGATCCAGGGTGGCCATGCGACTCGCATGGCCAGAGGCACAAAATCCATGCGAGTCGCATGGAGTGAAAATGTTGGTCAGGTCCTATATAAAGCCAGTTTTCTGCCGAGTTTTAAACACCTAATATCTATCTCTCTCAATATATACGATATATATATATATAATTTATATTTTAATTTTAATTTTTATTTTAAATCCTAATAATAAGGGTATGTTAGCGAATGTTGTAAGGGTGTAAGTCGAAATTCTGTCCGTGTAACGCTACGCTATTTTTAATCATTGTAAGTTATGTTCAACCTTTTTATATTAATGTCTCGTAGCTAAGTTATTATTATGCTTATTTAAAACGAAGTAATCATGATGTTGGGCTAATTACTAAAATTGGGTAATTGGGCTTTGTACCTTGGTTGGGGTTTGGACAAAAGAACGACACTTGTGGAAATTAGACTATGGGCTATTAATGGGCTTTATATTTGTTTAACTAAATGAAAGTTTGTTAATGTTAATATAAAGATTTACAATTGGGCGTCCCTATAAATTACCATATACACTCGATCGGACACGATGGGCGGGGTATTTATATGTACGAATAATCGTTCATTTAACCGGACACGGGAATGGATTAATAGCCACTAGAATAATTAAAACAGGGGTGAAATTACATTCAAGGGTAATTGGTGTAATTGTTAACAAAGTAGTAAAACCTTGGTTTACACGCAGTCGATAACCTGGTGTATTCATTAAACAAAGTATTAAAACCTTGTTACAATTCGAATCCCCAATTAGTTGGAATATTTAACTTCGGGTATAATAATAATTTGACAAGGACACTTGCAATTTATATTTATGACTGATGGACTGTTATGGACAAAAACCAGACGGACATATTAAATAATCCAGGACAAAGGACAATTAACCCATGGGAATAAAACTAAAATCAACACGTCAAACATCATGATTACGGAAGTTTAAATAAGCATAATTCTTTTATTTCATATTTAATTTCCTTTATTTTATATTTAATTGCACTTCTAATTATCGCACTTTTATTTATTCGCACTTTTAATTATCGTACTTTTTAATTATCGCAAGTTTATTTTATCGCACTTTTATTATTCGCAATTTCATTATCGTTATTTACTTTACGCTTTAATTTAAGTCTTGTATTTATTTTATATTTTACATTAGGTTTTAACTGCGACTAAAAGTCTTAAAATCGACAAACCGGTCATTAAACGGTAAAAACCCCCCTTTATAATAATAATATTACTTATATATATGTTTGTATTTTTATAAAAGTAAACTAATATAGCGTTGAGCTTTGTTTAAAGATTTCCCTGTGGAACGAACCGGACTTACTAAAAACTACACTACTGTACGATTAGGTACACTGCCTATAAGTGTTGTAGCAAGGTTTAAGTATATCCATTCTATAAATAAATAAATATCTTGTGTAAAATTGTATCGTATTTAATAGTTTTTCCTAGTAAAATATAAGCTATTTCATATACACCCCGCTGCACATCAGGTATTTTTGGCGCCGCTGCCGGGGAAAACACCGAAGCAAAACGCCATATATTTTTTATTTTTTTTAGTTATAATTAGTTTTTGTAAAATTTATATTTTTGTTTAAAAATTAAAAATATATATAAAATAAATAAATAAAAAAAAACATATTTTAAAGTGTATTTTAAGTTTTTCTTTATTATTTACAAAATATTAAAGTATTTGTATTTTAGTATTTTATTAAGTTTTTATTTAAATTATATATTTATATCTTATATTATATATAAAATAGAAATTAAAAATAAATATTAAATAATTACGTGACCTGTCATTTGAACCAGTCCAATTGAACCAGTTCAGGGTGTCCATGCGACTCGCATGACCCACCCCCTTATTCCATGCGACTCGCATGAGGGGTTTGACCAGGCCACAAACAAACCCTAATTCCGCATTTATTACGAATATTATTTAATTATTATTATTTAAACCCTAAAACTATTATTATTATTATAATTAAGTTTTTAATTTATTTAGTTATTTTTACTTTTGTTTAGTTTTATTATTTATTTACTTAATACTATAATATAAAAAAATATAAAAATAATATTTTTATAAAATCTAATATTTTTATAACTTTTTATAACTTTTATATTTTGTACCTTTTTAATCGTTGTAGCGTAATATTTGTATTTTTAGCTCATATTTAATTTTAAACTTAGTTTTTGCTATAGTTATTTTTACTCCTAGATTTTTAGGCTTTGCCGTAGAATTCCTTAAGTGCTTTTTCTTTAGACTAAGATTTAGGTGCTTTAGAATTTTGCGACGCCTTTTTAAGTTTTAGTTTTTTTTTAAGTTATTTCCATTTGGGATTTAGTTTTTCCTTGTAAGCTTTAATATTTTTAGACCTTTTACTATGTACCAATTATCATTCCAATTAGTAATTTCAATTTGCGATTATAATTTTAAGTTAGTTGTAGTAATAAGGTTAGGTTAGTCAAGTATTTTTAAGTTTTTATAAGTTTTTTTTTTTTTTTTTCCGTCACCTTTTATTTTTCAACCATTTTTTCTTTTTCAACCTTTTTCGACGAACTCTTTTTCTCTCTTATTTCTCGCTATTCTAGTTTTAGGACTTAGAATTTTTTCTACTTCTTATCTAAATTTCTTAAAATTACGAAAATTTATTTTAAGTGGTTAAATTAATAGACATCAAAATTTTCTGGTTCGTAGTAATAGTTGGATTTGTACGTGGACCGGGTTATTGGAGCCAAACAGTCCTCAATTATATTGAGACCAAACGAATCCTGCCCCTCTGCTGCATCTTTTGGCTATTCGAAACGTGGGCAAAATCAGAAAAGTCTATTGATTGGATAACTTATTATAATTTTTCTTTCCTTTTAAAAACTAATAGGATATTCAGTGAATGCACCGAGCAAGACGTTCATCACCTTTTGTACGTTCACCACCTGTAACTCGATCAAGACATCGTTTAACAAATATAACCGCCGTTGATTTTTCTTTAGAATCGTCATCTAGTCAACCAAGTACTTCAGTTCAAATTTCCGATAATCCATTTTTTGAACCCAACCTCACAATTGAGAATCCAGAGAATATTCAGGAACGGTTCGTAGATCCTGAACCATTAAACTTTCCTTCGGAACCACCAATCATTCAAACAGAGATTGTTGAGGAACGAACCATTAAATCAGAATCATCTATTGATACCGATTCAACAAATTCAATTATGGAGAATCTGGAACCTTTAAGTATGGAAGACCGAATGAGAGCTAAACGCACTGGCCAAGGTCACGCAATTACTCATCCAGACATTAATGCGCCAGATTATGAAATCAAAGGACAAATTTTACACATGGTGACTAATCAATGCCAATTTAGTGGTGCACCGAAGGAAGATCCAAATGAACATCTACGTACCTTTAATAGGATCTGCACACTATTTAAAATCCGAGAAGTGGAGGATGAACAGATATATCTCATGTTATTTCCCTGGACTTTAAAGGGAGAAGCCAAAGATTGGTTGGAATCGTTACCTGAAGGAGCGATTGATACATGGGATGTTTTAGTTGACAAATTTCTTAAACAATTCTTTCCTGCATCTAAAGCCATAAGACTTCAAGCAGAAATTGTTACGTTCACACAGAAACCAAATGAAACTCTATATGAGGCGTGGACAAGATATGGAAAGTTGTTAAGAGGATGTTCGCAACATGGTTTAGACACCTGTCAAATAGTACAAATATTCTACCAAGGATGCGACATCACTACAAGAAAAGACATAGATATAGCAGCTGGTGGCTCTATTATGAAGAAAACCGAAACTGATGCTTACAAAATTATTGATAATACTGCTTCCCACTCACATGAGTGGCACCAAGAAAAAGATATCATTAGATCATCTAAAGCAGCTAGAGCCGATTCTAGCCATGACTTAGATTCCATTTCCGCAAAGATAGATGCTGTGGAGAGACGAATGGAAAAGATGACTAAGGATATTCACTCAATACGAATTAGTTGTGAGCAGTGTGAAGGACCACATTTGACAAAAGATTGTCTCACTATTGAATTAACAATGGAACAAAGAGAGAATATTTCATACATAAACCAAAGGCCTGGAAATAATTATCAGAATAATTATCAACCGCCAAGACCAATTTATAATCAAAACCAGAATTATAACCGAAATATTCCATACAACAACCAACAAGTTCCTAGCAATCAACAAGTATCCAATAATACTTACAATCAGCAAAGACCTAATTTTCAAAACAAACCACCACAACAAACCGATGATAAAAAGCCGAATTTAGAAGATATGATGACGAAGCTAGTTGAAACTCAAACGCAGTTTTTCACATCTCAGAAACAAACCAATGAACAAAATGCTCAAGCATTTAGAAATCAACAAGCTTCTATTCAAAATCTGGAACAAGAAGTAAGTAACCTAGCAAGGTTAATAGGTGAAAGAAAACCGGGAAGTTTACCTAGTGATACAAACGCTAACCCCCGGAATGAAACAGCTAAAGCCATTACCACAAGAAGTGGTACAACACTTAAACCACCTGAAATACCTGTAACTTCTGATGAAACTATTCCTACTCCACAAGAACCACAACCTGATCAAGATAAGGAAAAAGAACCGGTAGTTGAAAAGGTTAATGAAGATAACACAGTTAAGGATAAACCTTATGTTAAACCATACCAACCACCACTTCCTTACCCGAGTAAAATGAAGAAAGAAAAACTTGAAGCCGAGCAATCCAAATTCTTGGATATGTTTAAACAGATAAATGTAAATCTTCCTTTCATTGATGTGATTTCAGGAATGCCAAGGTATGCTAAATTCTTGAAAGATCTAATCACGAATAGAAAGAAAATGGAAGAACTCTCGGCTGTTACTATGAATGCTAATTGTTCAGCAGTGCTGTTGAATAAGATACCAGAAAAACTATCTGATCCAGGAAGTTTCACAATTCCATGTTTTCTGGGTAGTCTTAGTTCAATAGAAGCATTGGCAGACTTAGGTGCTAGTATAAATCTAATGCCGTATTCACTATACGCTAAACTAGACCTTGGCGAACTGAAACCAACAAGAATAAGTATACAACTAGCCGACCGATCAATAAAATATCCTAGAGGGATAATGGAGAACATGCTAGTTAAAGTTGGTACTTTAGTATTTCCAGTAGATTTTGTTGTTTTGGACATGGAAGAAGATTCTCAAGTTCCTCTCATATTAGGAAGACCATTCTTAAACACGGCTAAAGCAATGATAGACGTGTTCGGTAAGAAACTGACCCTAAGTATAGAGGATGAGAGTGTTACCTTTTCAGTTGATAAAGCAATGCAACAACCACAATCTGCAGATGATACATGTTATTATATTCAAACTATAGATGCACATGCAGAATTATTAGAAGAATTTCCAGAATTACAAGGGACAGGAGAATGTTCTTTAGGAGAAGGAAATGAACCAATTGATGAAGCTGAAATGTTAGCTACACTTATAGCTAATGGATATGAACCAACAACAGAAGAAATTCAAATGCTAAAAGAAGAAGACAGATATCGATATAAATCATCGATAGAAGAACCTCCGAAATTAGAGTTAAAGCCACTTCCAAACCATTTGGAATACGCTTATTTACATGGTGAATCTGAATTACCTGTAATAATATCGTCTTCTCTTACTGAAAATGAGAAATCACAACTCATTTCTGTGTTGAAAGCTCATAAACCAGCCATTGCATGGAAGATTCATGATATTAAAGGAATAAGTCCTTCGTATTGCACACATAAAATCCTTATGGAAGAAGGTCATAAAACGTATGTGCAACGCCAACGAAGACTAAATCCTAATATGCAAGATGTAGTTAAGAAAGAGATTATTAAACTGCTAGATGCAGGTTTAATTTATCCAATCTCTGATAGTCCATGGGTAAGCCCAGTTCAATGCGTACCTAAGAAGGGTGGCATGACTGTTATCACAAATGAGAAAAATGAGCTTATTCCTACTAGGACTGTAACAGGATGGCGTGTATGTATTGATTATAGAAAATTAAATGACGCCACCAGAAAAGATCACTTTCCCTTACCTTTCATAGATCAAATGTTGGAAAGATTAGCCGGAAATAGTTACTATTGTTTTCTAGATGGATTTTCCGGATATTTTCAAATTCCAATAGCACCCGAAGATCAAGAGAAAACCACATTCACGTGCCCTTATGGTACTTTTGCTTACAAACGCATGCCATTTGGACTTTGTAACGCCCCTGCAACCTTTCAAAGGTGCATGATGGCGATTTTTCACGACATGATAGAAGAATGCATGGAAGTATTCATGGATGACTTTTCAGTCTTCGGTGATACATTTAAATCATGTCTAGTTAATCTGGAACGAATGCTAATTAGATGCGAAAAATAAAATCTAGTACTTAATTGGGAGAAATGCCATTTCATGGTTAAAGAAGGCATCGTTCTTGGACATAAAATTTCAAAAGAAGGAATTGAAGTGGATAGAGCTAAAGTAGATGTAATTGCTAAACTTCCACATCCCACCAATGTTAGAGGAGTTAGGAGTTTTCTAGGGCATGCCGGTTTTTACCGACGTTTCATAAAAGATTTTTCTAAAATTGCCACTCCTATGAATAAACTCCTAGAAAAGGATGCGCCATTCATCTTTTCAGATGAGTGTATCAAATCTTTTAATATTCTTAAAGAGAAACTCACTAATGCACCGATCATGATAACACCAAATTGGAATCTACCATTTGAACTAATGTGCGATGCAAGTGATTTTGCAATGGGAGCCGTTTTAGGACAAAGGATTGAAAAACGATTTCAACCTATATATTATGCTAGTAAGACGTTACAAGGAGCACAAACGAACTATACAACTACTGAAAAAGAACTCCTTGCTATTGTCTTTGCTTTTGACAAATTTCGATCATATCTCGTTCTAGCAAAAACGGTGGTCTATACCGACCATTCTGCTCTTAGATACCTATTTTCAAAACAAGATGCTAAACCAAGATTAATCCGTTGGATCTTACTCTTACAAGAGTTTGATATTGAAATCCGAGATAAAAAAGGAGCAGAAAATCTCGCCGCTGATCATCTTTCTCGTCTTGAAAATCCCGAATTAGAAGTTCTGAATGAATCGGCCATACAAGACAACTTTCCTGATGAATATCTATTGAAGATAGATTATAAAGAAATCCCATGGTTTGCAGACTATGCAAACTACTTAGTTTGTGGATTCCTTGAAAAAGGATTATCGTACCAAAGACGAAAGAAATTCTTCAGTGATATAAAACACTATTTCTGGGAAGATCCACATCTGTTTAAAAGTTGTCCCGATGGAATAATACGCCGATGTGTATTTGGAGATGAAGCTAGTAAAATTTTAAACCATTGTCACACAGGACCAACAGGAGGGCATTATGGGCCTCAACTAACAGCAAGAAAAGTTTATGAAGCTGGATTCTATTGGCCTACAATTTACAAAGACGCACACCTTCTTTGCAAATCCTGTGATGCATGTCAAAGGGCCGGAAAAATAAGTCAACGTGATGAAATGCCACAAAATGTCATCCAAGTATGTGAAGTATTTGACATTTGGGGTATTGACTTTATGGGTCCATTTCCAAAATCTCATAATAATCTATATATACTCGTAGCCATTGATTATGTATCTAAATGGGCGGAAGCACAAGCTCTCTCAACTAACGATGCACGAGTTGTAGTCAATTTTTTAAAACGTCTTTTTGCAAGGTTTGGAACACCGAAAGCTTTAATAAGTGATCGGGGTACTCATTTCTGTAATAATCAACTTGAGAAAGTTCTTAAAAGATATGGAGTAACTCATAAAATCTCCACCGCATATCATCCACAAACAAGTGGACAAGTTGAAAATACCAACCGAGCTTTAAAACGTATTCTAGAGAAAACCGTAGGATCAAATCCGAAGGAATGGTCCATTAAATTGGAGGATGCACTCTGGGCTTTTAGAACAGCCTACAAAACTCCAATTGGAACCACACCTTTTAGACTTGTTTATGGAAAAGCATGTCATCTTCCAGTAGAAATTGAACACAAAGCATTTTGGGCTTTGAAGACATGTAATCTTGATTTACATGAAGCCGGACGTCTACGATTAAGTCAACTAAACGAATTAGAAGAATTAAGACATGAAGCATACGAAAATTCGTTAATCTATAAAGAAAGAACGAAGAAATGGCATGATAAAAGAATCAGAAGTTCAAAAGAATTTAAAGAAGGAGACAGAGTTCTTCTTTTCAATTCACGATTCAAGCTATTTCCTGGAAAATTGAAATCAAGATGGTCTGGACCATTCATAGTCAAAAGAGTTTTCCCATACGGAACGATAGAATTAATAAATTCAAATGGGATTGAATTTAAAGTTAATGGTCACAGAGTTAAACATTACATACATGGTCCGATGGAAGTCGACAACGAAGTTAATCACAATTTCGATACCACAACTAACTAAGTGTGGGGAGAATCAAGTCTTTAAAGGATAATATGTATTTCTGTTAGAGTTAGATTGTCTGTTTTCGTGTAGTTCTCGAAAATGGAACCCGAATGGTCTTTCCCTAGCAGACCCTAAAGAACTAGTCTTCTCCCCCCATTCTGAATTTTTATTTTTTTTAGGTTTTTACAAAATGAAGACTGCCTGTGAACTAAACCATGGTCTAATGCTACACGCTTTGATCACTAAACGTAATAATGACATACTACCGAGTGAATTAGTATCAGTAATCAGAGAAAGAATGGACGGAGTTAGAAAAGAATCCAGATGCGAAGATAATAAGTTACAATTTGGTAAAGGAAAATCAAAATCCGCAGCGAAAAGAAGAGCACGACACCTAGAAAGATGTCACAAATGCGGAAAATGGTCACATGGAGGTAAATGTTCAAATAATCAAACCTATTCAAATACCGAATTTGTTACTTTATGCAGAGACGGACCGTTCATATGTTTAGAAGAAAAGACACTGAATGCTCGAGGTTACGCCTATGTAGCCATGGAGAACCAATTAAATCGACTATCTTATGAATGGAATAGATCATATAACTAAGAAATCTATTTCACAGGTATGTCTGTACAGTTTTTATTTTTTTTTTATTTTTAACCTTTTGATAATAAACGCTAATTTGTTTGCTAAAAAGTATTAAATTGGTATTGAATAAAATTAGGTTTGGCGACCGAAATTATTGATATCATTCAAAAATTTATTACATCACTGCGAAATTTAACGTTTATTCTTAAGGTATAAATATCTTTAATCAATCAACCCAAAATATTTCAAAAATTCGTCATGAGTTAAATTAGGTCTTGGAACCGAAATTACTTTACCGAAAAGAGGGGCGCATATTTTTGATAATATTTGATTGATTAAAGTGGGATAAAAAGACAAAAAGATTTTTCATTTTATTTTTACCATGTTTTTAAAATTAATATTTAAATCTTAAATTAATATTGTAAACTTTGTAAAAACAATATATTTAAAATTGTAAATATTTGAAAAATTAATATAAATTTGGTATGAATTTATAAATATGAATTTTTAAAAAAATTAAGTTTGGTGTGAATTTTTAATTTTTAAAATATGAAATTTTAATTGTATGCATTTCAAATTTTAAGTTTGGTGTGAATTTTTAATTTTGAATTTTTAATAATTTTGAATTTTATATTTAAGTTGTGTGAATTTAAAAACAAAAATTTACTTTATCTCATTAAGTTAAGAATATGATTTTTTAAAAATTCGTCGTAAGTTGAAGACTAGGTCTTTGAACCGAAATTGCTTTACCCGAGGGAGGGACGAGAACTTTTATTATCATTATTTTTAATCTTATTGATTTAAAGTATGCCAAAAAAATTAAAAAAATCCAAAAATCTAAGCTTTTAAAACAATTGCTTGAAATTGACAAATTTTAAAATTTTGTCGAGGGACGGACTAGGGCATCGTCCCGAAACGACCTCGTCTTAAAAAGAAACAAAATTTTTAAAATTTTATTAAATTTTATGTTTTAAAAGTATAAGGTTTTTATAAAAAAAAAAAAAAAAAAAAAAAAAAAAAAAAAAATTATTATCTGAAAAATACCCCCATGCGAGTCGCATGGGGATGGGCAGGAAACCATGCGACTCGCATGGCTAATAAAAACTGGCCAGGATCAAAATTCCAGTCGACCTGTTTCTTTCTCACAAATACACACACATACACGAACTTACTCCAAAACCCTCTCAAAAATTCATCATTTTTCACCAAATTTCTTGCAAAACTTCACAACAATCATGCCTAGATTCAGTAGTCTCAACCCCTTCAGGAGAAAGGTAAAGATTTCACCCCTAATCTCTTTAAATTCGAATTTTTGTGTTCTTGAGCTAGAAATTTTATATTTTGATTTTGTTAAATTTAGGTGTAATTAGAGCTAAATTGTTGTTATATTATGCATGTATATCCTAGATAGAAGCTATTTAACATGAATTGAAGCTAAAAACTTCAAATTTTTAAGAATCTAGGGTTTGTGTTCTTGAGCAATTTGGGGCTTTTTGATATAAACAGGTTATGGCCGATTTTTGTCATGAATTGTTGCTAAATTAAATAGTGTAACATGTTTAGGTAGTTAATTGATCCAAACTTTGAGCCTAAACATGTTTTTGAGAATTAAAGTAGACTTTTTAAGTCTAAAAATTCATGAACTTGGTTAATTTGATATAAAGGCCATTTGAAACTTGTTTAATTGCTAGTAGTGATTAGTTTGGCATATAATTTGAGATGAATGTTTAAAAACTTGATGAACATTTTCATATGTGCTTATTTGACAAAGTGTAGACTTGACAAAAATATGAAAATGAGCACTAGTTTGATTTGAATGCCATGTAACAAGTGTTTAATTGCTATAATGATTATTGTTGACATGTTTAAGAGTTTAAATGTGATAAAACATTGTACACATTTTCGTATGTAAAAGTGTAGAATTGTTATTGTTAAGAAAATGTGTATAAAATGTGTTATGAATTGAACATGTCATCATAATTGTTTCAAGTTATTATTTTGCTAACACTAATGCATATTTGGATGCACAAATTTTGTGTTTAATGTGTTTTGCAGAGAAATACAGATACGGACGGTGCATCATCATCCAGACAACCAGAGCCCGAACCGGAAATGTTTCATGAACAAGAACAACATATGCAACAAGAAGAAGAAGAACATGAGGAGCAACATATTCCTTATCACGATCAAGATCAATTATTCATGAATCAGTTTCGTCAATTCGCTCCACATCAAATGATTCTGAGCTTAGACATTAATGAAGATCAGTTACACCCAAATCTGAGATTTGATCGATGTTGGATAGAGTATCCAGATTATCAAAAGAACATGCACATTCTCTACTTTAAGGTTGTTGAAATGCCAAGGGCAATTGACTGGGTACCTTTGGAAACAGTTGACCTTGCCGAACCGATTCGGGGATTATTGGTGCAAAGGTATGGTAATTCTCAGTTTAACGATTGGATGCGCCTATTTTCAATTCGTAGAACCATATATAGGGAATGGTGTATAGAATTACTTAGTACTATTAAGTTAAACAGTGATGTTAGGAGGATAGATGATAGAAGCTTTATTAGATTTCTGTTAGGTGGACGCATGTACAGAATGTCCATGATAGATTTAGCCAGGGCCTTACAGATTTACACCCCTACTGAACTTTTGAACCCCGACTGTAATAGCCTGATTGCCCAAGGAGAAAGGATAGATAGGGAATTTGATATTAACGCCGTCTGGAGGCGTATGTCCCACTTTAATGAATTTCACGCCAGTGGAAATCATACATACTTAGATATAGATAGAGCTGAACTCCGGGTGATTCATAGATTCTTAGCAAACACAATTACACAAAGGGGTAAGAATAAAGAGAAATTGACCGTAAACGATTTGTTCTACCTCAAGTGTATTAGAGACCCGAGGAGTTTCGTTAACATTCCCTATTGTGTTGGTTATTATCTCGCTAATGTAGTTTCAGGGATGAAATCGGGGAGTATTATAGGTGGTGGTATTTTCATTACTCTCATTGGAGAGTATTTAGGTGTGGATAAGCACCAAGGGGGTCCAATGAATGAAATAGAGGACGAAGGTGAAACTATAAGTTCAAACCTTTATCACGGTGCAAGGGTATTATTGATGAGACGTGGTCGGGTATATCGATACGAGGGACCTCAGCGACAGGTAGAAAGAGGTTCGGATGACGAAATGGAAGAGGCGAACAACATTATAGGAGTTGTTCGGGAGACTGCTCTTGATTTAGGCGTTCGTATGGAGGATGAATACATGACGAACTATGATAGGCATATGCAGTACGAGGCATGGCAACGTCGGAATGACTACGAGCATTCCCGGCAACGAGAGCATGGCCGATGGGATTATCATCAGCGCCAAATTATAAGCCAGTTGCAGCCTGGTGAGATGTATTATCCGACCCGACCCGCATACTATCCCGCACATCAGCCAGAAATGAGACCACCCTATGATTCATATGATTATGACGCAGCATACCAGTTCACCTATCAACAGCCATGGAACCCTGATCCGAACATGAATTGGGATCCCTATCCTAATTATCCTCCTAACCCACCTCCTGATCAGTAGAGATAAGTTGGTAATTTATAATTTTTATTTTTTTATTTTAAACACTTAACATTTTATTACGTTTATGTAATGTTTGATATTCTTATTATTATTGTGTACTAATATTTTTCTTATAGTTTGAAAGTGGGATGCCAAAGTTCCATTTCAAATTACATGTATGATTATATTTGTATTGTATGTATTCTATTTTATGCACAAAACAGGGTAAAACAACGCGTTTTCAAAGACTGGCATTAAGTTCAGCAAAAGCAAGTAATTTTGACGACAATATGCAAAATATATGTGAAATAACAACAAGACGGAATGAACAAATGATGTGCACCATTTATCATTCAGCAAACAAACGCCAATATATTTAGAAACTTTGGTAAAAATTTAATCATTTTCACACAAATCACCCTCAATAATTTAAATTGTTACTGATTTCTTGCAAATGAGGGCATTGCAAGATCTTAAGTGTGGGAAGGGGTTAAATTCTTTCGGATTTTAAAATTTTTTACTTTATACACTTGGTTACCATTAAAAATACTAGTAAAGCAGTAGTTGTATTAGAATCTAGTGCTCTCTGATAAAAAAGAACAGCCCTAGTCTTATATACTGACTACCCAATTCTAGTAAAAATTTTCAATTAAATGAATTCAAATCATGTTTATACATATTTATGAACGATAAAACTAGGTTTTAACACCGAAATTATTGTTATCTCAGAAAGAACATAAATTAAGAAACAAACTAAAATGTCAAAATTCATTTAAAATGGAATAGAGGACGATAAAAAGGAAAATAAAAGCCAAGTGTGGGGAAATTTACCAAGTTATTTTAAACATATGTCACATATATCTGTAACAAATAACTGAAAATACTTTTGCTTTGGACTAAACTAAACTGTTTTACCCGATAAAAGAAAAGAAGAGATAGATCTACACGATGAATCAATTCCATCATTAAAAGGAAGTAAAGTCTTCCGAAAAAGACACGCGCTTCTTGATTTAGGTCATGAAGTTGTCGTCCAGACCAGCTGTAGGTTGACGAAAAATCTAGAAAAGTCATCACTAAAATCAGCAGGAAATCCACGGACCTCAGCATTAAACAGGGTCGCCAAGTGGTCAGATTTATCCTAACCATGAGAAGGATTTATCTCGTACAATGGGGGGGGCACCATGCAAATTAGCTGGATAAGACTAATGAATCAGATCCCCAGAAAGGATAATCTCCCTAAAGATAAAAAATCAGCTTTTAAGACTGATATTACTCAATCCTAGAGATTGACCTTAAAGATTGAGAATTACAAACTCATGGAATTCGATGATATCTAAGCTTGAGCTTAAACGAGAAAATATTTTGATCAAAATTATAAACCGATTTGTTTTCTGAAAACCCTATTTTCAATGCGTTCATTACCATTGAACGTAAAATCCTAGGAATTCACCTGGAATTCATTAGGTCACCTGAACTAAATCGGGTGTCAACCGTAAGAACGGTGGTTGCATAGTGGTCAAAGACAGGACCTTGTGCCAGACCGAAAAATTATAAGGGTGAGCTTTACTATTGCTCCTACCAAGGATAGTAATTGCGTCCGACACGTTATAGACCATAATCAAAAGCATGTCACGGGACATTGCCTTAAACAGTTGCTTGTTCAACGCTTTCCTTTACAACCGGACGGTAGTTTGCCGAAAGGTAATATACGGAACAAGTAAACTGGACGTGTTGCTTTCCAAATACAAGGTTAGCAAATGGGTGACACAAAACCGCAAGTTTGAGCTAAAATTTTCAAATCTGAAATCCACCAAACCCACAAAAATATTTTGCAAACACCGGTAAAGGGTTATTCCGGAAAACTTATCTAGGGTAAAAAACTAGATTTAATTTTCAAAAGATCAAATGTTTTCATAAAGATCCAATTTCCTTAATGGATCTAAATTTTTATAGTCATGTGGGACTGTAAACCATATCGTTACTACCATTGTTTATACCGCCGTATAGAAATCACTGATGTACAAAGTGTGAAGAATAAAGAAGTGATTCTAGTATTTCAAGACGATATTGCTTGAGGACAAGCAACGCTCAAGTGTGGGAATATTTGATAATGCTAAAAACGAACATATATTTCATAGCATTATTCCTCAAGAAAGACAAGCTTTTAGTTGCAATTGTTCTATTTACAAGCGATATTCGTTTAAATTTTAAAAAGAGAAGATAAAAGGCAGATTCGACAAATTGAAGACAAAAAGGTCCAAAAAAGCTCAAAAGTACAAAAGACAATAAAAAAGGTTCCAATTATTGATAAGAAACGTCTCGAAATTACAAGAGTACAAGATTTAAAACGCAAAGTACAAGATATTAAATTGTACGCAAGGACGTTCGAAAATCCGGAACCGGGACCTGAGCCTAGAAGAAACGCCCGACGCAACGGACCAAAAATATCTAGTCTACTATGCACAAGAATATAATATAATATATATATAATTATATATAATTATATATTATATATTATTATTATATTACGTCGGCAAGAA
This sequence comes from Rutidosis leptorrhynchoides, assembly GCF_046630445.1. NCBI lineage: Eukaryota > Viridiplantae > Streptophyta > Magnoliopsida > Asterales > Asteraceae > Rutidosis > Rutidosis leptorrhynchoides. The sequence goes on from NC_092333.1 coordinate 423,375,666, forward strand.
GAAAACAAAGCAATTTGGCTGGATCCAGGGTGGCCATGCGACTCGCATGGCCAGAGGCACAAAATCCATGCGAGTCGCATGGAGTGAAAATGTTGGTCAGGTCCTATATAAAGCCAGTTTTCTGCCGAGTTTTAAACACCTAATATCTATCTCTCTCAATATATACGATATATATATATATATATATTTATATTTTAATTTTAATTTTTATTTTAAATCCTAATAATAAGGGTATGTTAACGAATGTTGTAAGGGTGTAAGTCGAAATTCTGTCCATGTAACGCTACGCTATTTTTAATCATTGTAAGTTATGTTCAACCTTTTTATATTAATGTCTCGTAGCTAAGTTATTATTATGCTTATTTAAAACGAAGTAATCATGATGTTGGGCTAATTACTAAAATTGGGTAATTGGGCTTTGTACCTTAGTTGGGGTTTGGACAAAAGAACGACACTTGTGGAAATTAGACTATGGGCTATTAATGGGCTTTATATTTGTTTAACTAAATGAAAGTTTGTTAATGTTAATATAAAGATTTACAATTGGGCGTCCCTATAAATTACCATATACACTCGATCGGACACGATGGGCGGGGTATTTATATGTACGAATAATCGTTCATTTAACCGGACACGGGAATGGATTAATAGCCACTAGAATAATTAAAACAGGGGTGAAATTACATTCAAGGGTAATTAGTGTAATTGTTAACAAAGTAGTAAAACCTTGGTTTACACGCAGTCGATAACCTGGTGTATTCATTAAACAAAGTATTAAAACCTTGTTACAATTCGAATCCCCAATTAGTTGGAATATTTAACTTCGGGTATAATAATAATTTGACAAGGACACTTGCAATTTATATTTATGACTGATGGACTGTTATGGACAAAAACCAGACGGACATATTAAATAATCCAGGACAAAGGACAATTAACCCATGGGAATAAAACTAAAATCAACACGTCAAACATCATGATTACTGAAGTTTAAATAAGCATAATTCTTTTATTTCATATTTAATTTCCTTTATTTTATATTTAATTGCACTTCTAATTATCGCACTTTTATTTATTCGCACTTTTAATTATCGTACTTTTTAATTATTGCAAGTTTATTTTATCGCACTTTTATTATTCGCAATTTCATTATCGTTATTTACTTTACGCTTTAATTTAAGTCTTGTATTTATTTTATATTTTACATTAGGTTTTAACTGCGACTAAAAGTCTTAAAATCGACAAACCGGTCATTAAACGGTAAAAACCCCCCTTTATAATAATAATATTACTTATATATATGTTTGTATTTTTATAAAAGTAAACTAATATAGCGTTGAGCTTTGTTTAAAGATTTCCCTGTGGAACGAACCGGACTTACTAAAAACTACACTACTGTACGATTAGGTACACTGCCTATAAGTGTTGTAGCAAGGTTTAAGTATATCCATTCTATAAATAAATAAATATCTTGTGTAAAATTGTATCGTATTTAATAGTTTTTCCTAGTAAAATATAAGCTATTTCATATACACCCCGCTGCACATCACCCAACAAGGTAGAAAGTCCAACAAGACTAACTATTGTGCATAATTAAATTACTACGCGTAATTAAGCATCCAAAAACCCAGGTAATTATTATTATAAAATAATAATTAATATTTCGCAGTCATAATATTCCGATTATGACAAAAGTTAAACGTGCGCGCAAGTTCGCGGTTTATTCGAAACGTCAAATAACACTAATGGTTATAAAGGCTTCCAATGATCAAGTTATGTATCCTACGTACTCTAAGGCAAGTTTTAACATATAAATGGAAGTAAACCACGTAAATCAAGTTTCCAGAGTATAAAGTAACACAGTACGCCCAAATACGCAGTTTCGCAAAAACACAAGGCACAAAAGCAAGTCGAAAAAGCCGGGTCGTTACATTACCCACCTGTTAATGGAAATTTCGTCCCGAAATTTGAGGAGTGACAAAAAAAATGGTACCGTATTTAAATAAGAAGTAGCGTATCAAAGTTTCGAAAGATTCGTGGGCTAAAAAGTGAGCTATTTACCTTGAAAGGTACTCTGGCGTATAAAAGTAAGAATAGGTATATGCTATTAATTAAGTCTCTTAGGAGATCAACAAATTGATTTCATTTCTGGTTAACATGAGTATGTTGTCTGAATATATCCACACAAAAAAAGATGATGTTTTTAGCCTTACAGGCATCTTTAGTAAGCTGGATGCATGAAATACATCATGAATGTTACTAAACTCATCTAAAACATTGAGCGCTTATGTCGCAATACAAAGCTGACAGGTAGGATGGAAAACATGGTGATCATAACCATGCGATTTGATGTCTGGATAGTGTTAGCCACGGATTTTACTAACCCCTTGATTTCGGAAAGAGACCATAGGCATAAAGAACTCGATATTTAAGAACGTTTCATTTGACTATATGAATTGAAACTTTTGCTGAAAGTGAATAATCAGACTTATATGCAATGCAAGCCATAATTATCTATAGTGCCTTCAGGACGGCCTGAACGAACAATGAAGGATATCACCCAGTTTACCATACTCCAGGTGAACTTATCCTTAGATGGAATGAAAGAACAGTTCCATAATGTAACTTTATCCTTTCAGTTACATGTTGAAGTTAGGGTTAACATTAACTAGAATAACATATAGTTGCAACCAACGAAGAAAGGAATGTGTAGAGTAACCATATCCGTATTACAGATGTTTTAAGCAGTCCCTTCCAAGAGGATAACAAGATTCATAGATTCCTAAAGTATGTTACTTTACATTTCCAAAAGAGAATCGCACGAAAGGTGTGATCTTTGAACCAGGGTGAACTCTTCGAGCGGTTTGTTCTGAATTTATCCTTATACTTAAGGAGATGCGTGGACAAGAAGATACGTGGACCCTTGGTCGTAAAGAACGGTTTACCTCAACCTACTAATTCATAGAGATGATTTTTACGAGGATGTTGCGATTAGCCATGAAATATTGAGAATAGAAACCCACCTAGTGCCCTTCCTACAATGGGGTGACCATTGAGTGTACCTCAGAAAACTGATTTATCGGCCCGCGATTTTGCCATGTTTAACCTTAAAAGGAACATTTTTTGAGTACAAAGACTTCCTAACAATTTTTTTTTATAAATCTGCCACCCAAAGTGGCTCAAGCGTTTTTAACAAGGATTTTAATAGTAAGCTTCATCCCTAACGGAGGGAGAGAAGAAGTGTGATCCCTGCATGGTGTAGTCTAATACGGAAACCTTTAATAAAATCAACCGAGGAAGTTTTGAAAAACCTTTAAATGTTTGATGCGACAACATAAATGGAACGAAGTTCTTGGTAAATTTAGAAGTATGTATAACGAGTACCATTTGCACAAAATTATTTGACTTAAAACAACTCAATAAAGGAGCGATTTTTAATCATCTTGAAGGTATAACTTAGTATGTACTAACCCAAAATAAGTAAGGGTAAATTTATACATATATGATTTTATAAATCGCGTAAGTGATAGAAAAGTTTTTAGTACTTTCATTTGTCCATAAATCTCTTGAGGACCGCACAAATAAGCAACGTGTAAATCAACGTGTAAAATTTTTGATAAACATAGTTTTTCGTATTTCAGAGGTTACGAGTTGAAAAAGGTCGAGTAAAAAATCTTTGAATCATCGGTTGACATGTTACTAGGTAATGAAAACTAATGAATTAAATGTAGTTTTGATGATTATCCGAACTTAAGTCTTTGGCCCAAAAATGTTTACGTCCGAAGCCGTTGCTAAAAAGTGAGGAATGAAGGATAGAGCATGAGGATGAGAAGTTAATCGCTTCTTGACTTTGCAGAATGCCATATAGGTTATGGCTAATATTAAAGTCGGAATACTAATGATGTTAATATCGCTAGATGAGAATTTCCTTGGAATAGGTCAGGACTTTGAGTTATGTAAGATAGAGCATCGCTCCGACAGATGTGAAGAATAAGATCCATGGGGTAACGCAGTAATTTTGAATGGTTTAAGTGTTTGTGGATGCCCGAAGGCTCTGCATGACGTGGTAGTAAGTGCCTTCATCACATACACACACATGAATCTCTTAGTTTCGACAGTTGTCTGTCTTCATGATGACTTGGATACGAATAAGCAATGAAAAATTTTATATTGACAAGCAACGAAAATTTTATAGAATTCAAATAAGGTGACGATGTAAGAAAAGAAATTAAGTTCTTAGCAAACTAGGGTTATGTACAACACGTACCATTCAAGGTAAAATATCCTTTGAATAAAAGATTTGATTTGTAAAAGTGAAAGTAAAATTTCATATGTATTTGTCAAAAAGAAGTAATTATTTACTTTATTTTATATAACGTATACGATTTCAAAAATTTGCACGAATGGCAAATAAAATAAATTTATTTTTATTAAGTTTTGAGAGGATCGCACAGTAAAATAGTGTAAGTAAAATTTTGGCAAACAAAATTTTCATATTTCGGAGGTTACAAGTTGAAAAAAGATTGATGAGAATCGAGTAAAAGACTTTTGAAAATCTCGGGTGATATTTGAGCAAAAATGTTATGAGGTAATGAAAACTGTTGAATTTTAATGTGGTTGATGACTATTAGTAGGGCATAAGTCCTTCGACCAAAAATGCTTAAGTATAAAGTTGTTGCTTATAAGTGAGAAACGAAAGGGAGAGTATGAGGACGGGGATTAACTACCCATTGATTTTGGAAATTCTGAACTGGTATGACTAATATCGAAGTAAGAAGGGTGATGGTGTGATTATCATTGATTAAGAATTCTCTCAGAATAAGTTAGGATTCAGTGTCGCATAAGAATGAGTATCAAATACGATTCTTGGGTAGTATAGTATTTGAATTGCTGAAGTGACGGGATACAATTTCCTTTATGTATCGTTGTCCATTGTATCGGTTTCTTTCATGGCTAGAAAGTGAGCAGATTTGGTGAGGCGATCAACGATAACCCCGATAGTGTCATAACTGCCGACTGTTTTCGGTAGTTTCAGAATGAAATCCATCGTCATCCCTTCCCATTTCCATTGTGGGATCTCGGGTTGTTGAAGTAATCCGGATGGCTTTTGGCTCACCATTCTCGCGAGGTATAAGAATAATCTTCTTACTATAAATAACTTTCGCTTTCGTCCTTGAAAGTCAGTCCGTTCCAACTATTTCCTCAAAGCTTTCTAACTCGATGAGTATTAGGTTAATTTTAAGGTCCATTCCAACCAAATCTTATTATACTGCCGTGAAAATTTTTATCAACCTTCTCAAATAACATCTGCTTGTGCGCAGGTAACTAATCCTTTCCAACTACTACTATAAAACTTCCAAGTTTTGTTGGCATGAGGTCATCTCCAAATGACCCATCTGTTAATTTTTAAGGTACTATCTTAAATTACTCCTCTATCTCTGCCAACTTACCATTAGCTTGTCCTATAGAATACTTAACTCTCATGATTGTTAATGGCTTATTAGTCATCACACTAGGATTCTTAGATATAAGGTTTCTATCACTCTAGTATTAAACAATTCCGAGTCGATAAATCGTTGTGAAGAAACGTACCCTAACTAAAATCAGGATCCATGCGAGTCTCCATAGCTGAGATAACGATTGCTCTATCGTATGTGAGTCCAAAGTTTTTTTTTTTCCCTATTTGAGAACTTTTTCCTTAAGTATCCAGGGTGTCTATATCTATAACAAATTTTCGGGTTATCAATTCTGAAATCCAGGCCCTTCTCGCACAGTATCTAGACTAAGTGGTTATTCCTGCCTTTATCAGACCATAATGCGTATACTCAAGTGGTTCCTACCAAAATTTCCTTTGAATCGCTTCATATTCCTTATGTAGTAACATTGGGACTTCTGCATAATTCACTTCAATATAATTACGCTGGCCTGGCGTCATTATATTGTACTAAATCGTACGTTCATTCTAATATCACTCCATATGGTCAATGTAACGTGATCACTTTCAGTTCTACTCAATTTCATCCAACGGTGCTTTATCTATGCTATCTCAAAACAAAATCTACATAATTAATCTCACGGTTTCTCGGTGTGGGTGCGTAAGTTCCGTAGGTCATGCACCAATGCCTAAATGTCCTGAAATTTCTTCAAAATGTTCAGGTTCAGGTAACATCGTTAGGTTCCTTTCTAGAAATTCAATCTGGGTCTCGCGTCGAGTTGTATGTGTAGCAAGTAGTAGTACGATATGTCTTGAGGCGACTCCCAAGTCTTTGGGTATGGTTGAGCATCAGTAGAAGGCACTCTGACCTTGTGAAAGGAGATGTCCTCCCGACTTCCCCAATGCCTAAGAGTGTTAGGGTACTAAATCCAGAAATGTCGTCAGATCGTCGAGCAGTGGTGAAGAACGAAAGAGATAAGTGACGGTCATGAAAGCGTACGAGATACGAGCCATCTTGTAGGAACTGAACAACCTTCGAATGTTCACACGTCGTAAGTGGCTATTTACAGTGAGCTCGGGGTGCGGTTACTCCGACAAATCCTCCAATATCTCCTCCTCCGAGGATCGACTTTAGTGGGCGTGTAATCCGAGGGGTATTCCTCCTAGATTGCGTGAAGAATCGTTTCGATCCCTGGAACGGTGGAAAAGTAGTAACAAGTGGATTACAATACTAATCCTTAGGGTTAGACGTGTGGGAAATGGGTTCAGAAGAACATCTGAACTAGGAAAGGTAAGTTTTTCCAAGTCGGTGCAGCGAATAGCAGGCATGAAGCAAGCACGTAATCAGGTACTACAGCAACCTAGCTCGTTTACAGCAGTATACAACATGGCAATATTAATAGTACTAAACAGAAGTAACATGCAATCGAAAGCAGATAGTAGCATGCAGTAGCTAGAATAAGCAAAAGCATGCAGCGAGTTTACATAGCAGTAAAAGGAAAAGGTAGCATGCAGCAAGTTCCGCAGAAACAAGTAAACTAGCAAGTTGTAGATTAGTCCTATTAGTGAATCCTACTTGGGTCGGTCCTAGACTCACTAATGCAACCTAATTCCCTACAACCAATGCTCTGATACCAACTGTAACGCCCCGTACAAAATCATCGTGTACGGTACATCAACAACAGGATCATTACAAGGTCAAACACTATATGCTGTTTGAAAACCAGTTTTGCATTCATGAACAGATAACGTTTTACAAAAGATGAATAGGAAACATTAACATGAATACATGATACTAAGGTCATTACAAAGCTATTGTTTTGAAAATAACATAAGTTGGGAATGCAAAGTAAAAGTTTCATGCTTGAGACATCTCTAAGTAATGCAGCGGAAGTCTAACACAGCAAGTCTGTAACAGCGAGTCTATACACCGAGACTAGAACAGCAAGGCTAACAGCAGAAGCAACAACATCTAAACACCTGAGAAATACATGCTTAAAAAGTCAACACGAATGTTGGTGAGCTATAGTTTGTTTGTATTCAATAATGTAATGTAGGCCACGAGATTTCAGTGCTTCAAACAAGCGTTTCAAATCAGTAATTCAAATCAGTATGATAAAGTATATGTATAACCGTGGGCACTCGGTAACTAACTTAACGTTTATACCCCCTGAAAGTACACTTGGCAAGTGCGTATGTCTACGAAGTATTAAACACTCGTTAAATGCTAGCGCGACTAGCCCGAGTGGGGATGTCAAACCCTATGGATCCATATCTAAGATTCGCGTTCATGGTTCAAAAACCAATGATTAAACGTTACCGAGCTAAAGGGAATGTTTATGCCGTTGTATAACCCACACATATATAAGTTTAAGTACTCGTGCCTTGTATGTAAAACATAAAATCCGCATGTATTCTCAGTTCCCAAAATAAGTTAAAGTAAAAAGGGAATGCTATAACTCACAGTGATAAAAGCGGTAAAGTCGGTAATGAAAGTACGCAAGTAGTAAGTCGGTCTGAAAGGTCGTCAACCTAAATCAAGGGTTACTAGGTCAGTAGGTTGTTTTTATAAATTCTAATAGTGCATAAAATAAGTTTAAGTGTCATCATCATCATCATCATTCATCATCATAAAAGCTAGGTAAGTTCGACAAGAATAGAGATCGAAACAATAGGCTGAATTCAGTCAGCTTCTGCGACCTCTACGTAAATCGAAAAGATGCATAGTCAGTGGCTATGGCTCCGTATGTGAGTCCCCTAACCGCTGACCAATTTTCAGAACCTAACTCATCTTCGTTTGACCGTGGCGACGGTTTAAGTGCGAGTAGGTCAGAAATTTCAGCACAACGTTAATAGGGTGTAGTGACTCTCGGAGGGCCATAAATCCTAAACCGTAACTCGGATTAAGACGAGGCCTAAATGGAAAATCATCTAATCGAACCGAACTAACTGAAAATCAACTTTCCAGTAGCCCAGGTGGTCTGATCAGATACGAAAATCAGTGGACAAGTGCTCCGGTGAGGTTCTTGGTGCTTGATGCTCATCACGGTTCTCATCCTTGATGCTTGTAGCTTCAAGTGTACAACTCGTTGATGGTTTAGCATCACTTTTGACCAATATTCTACCATCAATACACAATATGTTAAGACCAAGTGGTAACACAACTCATTTAAGAGTCTTAGATGGATGATGAACCAAGGTTACATCATATCCTTAGTCTTAACACAATTACAAGTCCTATTTACAAACAAAGTTACAAACTTTACATCAATCAAACAAGTATGAACATGATCCAAGTCAAAAGAGGTGATGGAACCCTAAGCTAGAGAGCTTGGATCCCTTTCACACAATTTATAAGGTCACAAAGCTAGAAAGCTTGAACCTTTAGTGTTCTTGAAGATCTTGAAGCATAAAGCTTGGATCTTTAAGATATATGAAGATAACAAACAAAAGTTTGAATCTTTATAACAAAATAACAAGATTAAAGTAAAAGAAAGATGAATCTACAAAGTTGGTGAAGATTCAAAGCTAGAAAGCTTGAATCTTCCATATTCTTGAAAGATTCATGCTTGAATCAACAAGATATAAGCAAGATCAAAGCTAAAAGGAACTTTGATCTCCATAATATGATGATGATGGCCACGAAAATGAAAGGAAAAGAAGAAGTAAAAGAAGACTTACAAGCAATACTAGAAAGGGAAGAAAGAAAGAACAAGTGTGTGTGAAAATCAAATGAGCAAGTGATTTGAATGAGAGGTAAATGGCTAGTATTTATAAGCAAGGAATTTGACAAGGATTGATGACATGGACAAGGGCTAGTATTTATAAGCAATGAATTTGACAAGGATTGATGACATGGACAAGGGCTAGTATTTATAAGCAAGGAATTTGACAAGGATTGATGACATGGACAAGGGCTAATTAATTGGGTTACTAGCTAGAGTAGGGTGGGCTTGAGCCCAACAAGGTAGAAAGTCCAACAAGACTAACTATTGTGCATAATTAAATTACTACGCGTAATTAAGCATCCAAAAACCCAGGTAATTATTATTATAAAATAATAATTAATATTTCGCAGTCATAATATTCCGATTATGACAAAAGTTAAACGTGCGCGCAAGTTCGCGGTTTATTCGAAACGTCAAATAACACTAACGGTTATAAAGGCTTCCAATGATCAAGTTATGTATCCTACGTACTCTAAGGCAAGTTTTAACATATAAATGGAAGTAAACCACGTAAATCAAGTTTCCAGAGTATAAAGTAACACAGTACGCCCAAATACGCAGTTTCGCAAAAACACAAGGCACAAAAGCAAGTCGAAAAAGCCGGGTCGTTACATTTCAAGTGTCAACACAAAGGTTGGTGAGTTCATAGTTTTAATGTTTCTTATAATCTGTATATAAAGGTGGATCACAAGATTTCAGTTGTTTCATCCAAAACGTTTATCAAAATATTCTACAATATTGAGCACCCTGGTAACTAAGCTTTAACGTTATAATAAGTACCCCTGTTTTAACATACATGCAACCAACATGTACAATACATGCAATTCAACGTATATTAACTCAAATAGCATACGTCTGTTTTATAGTTCAGGCTAGGGTTTCTATACCTAGAACAGACGGGGATGTCAAGCCCTATGGATCCATATACAACTACTCACGCCCACCAGTTCTTATAACTGGCAGTTACTAGTTACCAAAGCTAAGGGATTTTCGGTTCAAACTCAGTGTAGAATTTAGTATGTACTTGTATCCATTGCGTTTAAAATATAGTGCATGTATTCTCAGCCTAAAAATATAGATTGCAAAAGCAATTAAAAAGGGAGCAAATGAAACTCACCTTAGCAGTACATAAAGTCGTTCACCGAAATGTGACCGAAACTTGGAATACCAAATAACCGTAGATCTCAACCTAGAGAACATATGTTGGTCAATAATTGTCTATCAAGCTAGGTCAGGTCATAGTGTATCATAATCCTAATGCTCGAGATCGACATACAAAAGTTATCCAAAGTCGTTTCAAAAAGTCAATTTTGACAATAGTTCAACAAAACGAGACATACCTTATATAAGGAGTCATTTACTCGGTTGGTAATATTCAAAAATCCATTTTATCAATCTCGTAAACAAGTTGTTTAAATCTTAATTGCATATTTAAAAGCAATTTCAATTAACATCAATCATAATTCAGTTGATCATATCTCTTAATCCGTTCATCGAAACTATTTGATATCTAAATGAAAAGTCATTGATTTTTCGCCAGCTTTCCAAAAACATGCATATCATATACCTTTTACCAGTAACATATGTATTTAATTCGTGATTCATCATAAACTGTTTAACGACAAAATTTAGCATACAAGCATGTATAAATATATATACTCGAGCACTAGACATGGATACACAATTAATATATAAAAGATAAAATATGAGTGCATACGTATCAATATTGAGATTCAATATTGTAGGAAAGTACGTAGACGCAACGGAGATGATAAACACTAGGTTTGATTTACAAATATACCCCCGAACATTACCCATAACCTCCTTGGCAATAACCCATAATTTCCTTAGCTCTATCCCGCTTGAAAACCATTTTGAAAGTGACACGCTCATAACCTCGTCGTAGTATTTTATATATAATACTAATTAATAATATTAATAATAATAAGATTAATAATAATATTAATAATAATAATAATAATAATAATAATAATAATAATAATAATAATATAAATACGGAGTATGATATGTGTGTGTAAGACAGAGACTAGAATGCTCGAGCTTTATAGTGTGGCCAGATTTTAGACTCCATGCGATCGCATGGTTTCTGTGTGTTATGGCCATGCGATCGCATGGCCTAGGATTCCAGCTCACATCTGATTTGTAATCTAGTTCGTCGACATATTAATTTATTATATATATAATATATTTAATTTATATAATTAATTATATATTATATTAAATTCACGTGCATAGTTGACTTGTAATTTTTGTTCCGATAAGTCGTATGTTGTCACTCGACTTATGTCCCGGTTTCGGTTTTTCGAACGCCCTTTCGTACGCTGAGAAAACTGGCTCTTTACGTTTCGTGACTCGTACCTTTGTTAAAATATAGTCTTAAATTATCAATAAACTATATAACTCAAAGTGTATCTTAAACTTTCAAGTGTTTTGGTCATTTACTTCTATAAATCATCGTCTCGCTATTTGTTAATATATATATATATATATATATATATATATATATATATATATATATATATATATATATACATTTTCATTTTGAAATAGCGTTTTACTGTAGCAAAGTTACTGTAACGTTTTACTGTAGCAAAGGTTTTTTTACTGTAGCAAATAGTGATTTTCGAAAACACTGTAGCTTTTCGGGTACTGTAGCAATTCGAAAATACTATAGCAAATTAGTGTTTTACTGGTTCATTTTAAACATTTTAGTTAACTTATCTAAATATCAATCGAATGTTACTATCGTTTACTAAATAACTTGAAATCATATATATATTCAAATAGATATATAAACCAATAAGTTTAATGTACGGTATCATGCAATTAAAACTTTGTTACGTTTTCAAGTTATAGTATATATATGTATCTATTTACATATAATGGTTCGCGAATCGTTGAGAACAACCGAAGAATAATTGATTACATGAATATAGTTCCAAAACTTGAGACTCAACATTACAGACTTTGCTTATCGTGTTAAAAACATTAAATCATTTAAAGATAAAGTTTAAATTTGGTCAGAAATTTTCGGGTCGTCACAGTACCTACCCGTTAAAGAAATTTCGTCCCGAAATTTGAGTGAGGTTGTCATGGCTAACAATAAAAATGTTTTCATGACGAATATGAGTTGATAAATAGAATTTTATCACTGTTGAATAATATGGATAAAACAATTCAATTACTCGAAGCGTATGAGAGAAATTATCGCAAGAGAGTGAAATGAAGGAATAGAGATTCGTCATAATTTTTGACGTAGTAACGATTGATTTTCCAGAATTTAAGGAATAGAAAATCTTCATATTCTAAATAAGATTTGATTCTTCGGGAATTAAGGAGATTAAGATCTTCTTTAATTAAATGCGTAATCTGCCTCGATTGCTATGTCTGATATTTCACTATAAATTGACCTCTTCTGTTTCATTTATTTTCACCACTCCTATAAGCTTCTTCCTTATTTCATACTTCCTAATAGATTGTGAAAATGCTTAATCCAGTTCTGATTCTTGATATTTTCTTGGCTATCGTATCCTTCATTCTTCTTTTTCATCTGCCACCAGAGGAAGTTATTTTCTTCTACTATTACCTTGGGGTTATAGTGTTTTTCATTCTCCCGTGTCTTTATATTGCTATACGCATCGATATACACGGTTTGTAATTTTCGGGGTTGTTATCGGGCTTTATATTTTCCATTATATTTCAGAGCTTCATGCTTTCATTTTCTCTTCCCGACCTTAAGTCAAGCGAATAATGGTCCAAAATTCGTAGCTATACATTTCGGAATAAACATAGTTAATGTTCTAAGAAAAAAATTGTAATGGCACGATCTTGATTTGTCAAATTACCAGAATATCCGGAAAAGACCGAATCATCAAGAAAAATATTTTCTTGATATGAAAGAGTTACTGTAGCAAATAGTGATTTTCGAAAACACTGTAGCTTTTCGGGTACTGTAGCAATTCGAAAATATTGTAGCAAATTAGTGTTTTACTGGTTCATTTTAAACGTTTTAGTTAACTTATCTAAATATCAATCGAATGAATAATCGAATGTGACTATCGTTTACTAAATAACTTGAAATCATATATATTCAAATAGATATATAAACCAATAAGTTTAATGTACGGTATCATGCAATTAAAACTTTGTTACGTTTTCAAGTTATAGTATATATATGTATCTATTTACATATAATGGTTCGCGAATCATTGAGAACAACCGAAGAATAATTGATTACATGAATATAGTTCCAAAACTTGAGACTCAACATTACAGACTTTGCTTATCGTGTCAAAAACATTAAATCATTTAAAGATAAAGTTTAAATTTGGTCAGAAATTTCCGGGTCGTCACAATACGTATGCGGGTAATCACTAGCATGCGTACGCATGTTATTTATATGCGGTATGCGGTATGCGGTAGCGTGTTTAATGCCTTTATTCTCGATATGGCGGTTACTTGGCCATCAAGCCTAATATCTTTTCCATAATTACAACCGAGATTCGGGGGAGTTTGTTATGGACAGGATTATCAAAATCTTAGACGGTTCTATAATTAGGGTTTGACTATATATACTAACCCTAATTATCATTCCAGGGACATCACATTTACGTGGCTCACAATACGTAATCATTATCATTATTCATCAAAGGTTAACAGGTTAGTCACTCTCGACGGTTTCCTACAACCTTATTCAGGCATTCGATCGACGACCGTCAACGAAGGTGGACTTAATCACCTAGCCACCCGCCGACATCATCATGTCGACCAGGGTTATTCACGGTAGCCGGACCGGAGAGCTAAGTTCTAAGATCCTTAAACCTCTTTTAAATGTATTGAACGTGCATAATAACCGCTCAAAAAATATATGCACGATCAGAGTCTATTACCTTAGGCCCGCATGATTTGTTGTCTTTTCAAGGAAGAGTGTGGGTACCTAAGATGGGTGATTACTGACAAGTGCTACTTGATGAGGCACATAAGTCAAAGTAATCCATTCATCCGGGGGTGACGAAGATGTATCTTGATTTGAAGAAAGAGTATTGGTGGCCGGGCATGAAGCGTGATGTTGTTAAGTACGTTGAAAAATGCGTCACGTGTTTGCAAGTTAAGGCCGAACACCAAAAGCCGTATGGTATGTTACAACTGTTAGAAATCTTGAAATGAAAATGGGAGCACATTACCATGGACTTCATTACAAAGTTACCAAAGACGGCGAGAATCCAATTTGATACGATTTTGTTGATAGTTGATAGATTGACAAAGAGTGCTTTGTTTCTTCCCATTAGGGAAACGATATCGTCGGAGACTTTGTCTAAGTTGTTTATCAAGTAGGTGATATCTAGGCATGGAGTTCCTATATCTATTGTTTCAGATCGTACCCGTTTCACGTCTCGATTTTGGAATAAGTTTCATGAAGATATGGGCACTCAATTGAAGATGAGCACGGCATATTATCCTCAAACAGACGGTCAAACCGAACATACGAATCAAACGTTAGAGGATATGTTACAGGCGTGTGTTATTGATTTTGGTGGTAGTTGGGATGAGCACTTACCTTTGGTGGAATTCTCGTACAACAATAGCTATCATGCTAGTATTGGAATGCCACCGTATGAGATGCTTTATGGGCGAAGGTGTTGAACTCCTATTTGTTGGGGTGAAGTGGACAAAGGGAAATCAGGAGTACCGACTTGGTTTTAGAGACGAATAGTAAGATTGAAATGATTCGGGCACGATTAAAGGCGGCACAAGATAGATAAAAATCTGATGCCGATAAATGAAGGCAACCATTCGAGTTCCAATAAGGTGACATGGTGATGCTTAAGGTTTCGCCGTAGAAGGTTGTTATTCGGTTTTGAAAACGAGGAAAGTTAGCTCCTCGTTTATTGGACCATTCAAAATTTTGGCTCGTGTTGGTGAAGTTGCTTATAGACTAGAGTTGCCCGAAGAGCTTGCGGGGATTCATAACACATTCCATGTATCCCATCTCCGTAAGTGCCTTGTGGATGACTCGACGTAGGTACCATTGGATGAGATTTCATTAAATAACAAGTTAGAGTATGTGGAGGAACCGATTGCCATCCTTGATGAGAAGATCAAAATGTTGCGTAACAAAGAGGTGAGGACTTTTAAAGTCCAATGGCGTCATCGAAAGGGTTCCAAGTTTACGTGGGAATTCGAAGAGTTTGTGTTGGTGTATCTTCCTGCTTGTCATGCGGCTTGGATTGCGAGGACGCAATCCGAGTCAAGTGGGGGAGAGTTGTAAGACCCATGTTCGAATTGTACATTTTTGTAAATATAATAAAAAGCTGTCGATTTTCTGTTTCAGCATGGGGCCGCGGCGCAACCAATAGGCCCGCGGCGCGGCTAGCGTCAGGTGGAAGTTCTTTTGTTTATTTAATTGAAGAGGGGCATTTTGGTATTTTCACTTGGGGAACGAATTTAAGGCCACAAGATCAGTTTAGCAGGGTCATTCACTCCTCTTTCACCCACCTTATCTCTTCCAATTCAATTTTAGAGAGAGAAAGAGTTTTAGTGTGAGAAAGCTTAAATCAAGGAAGAAGAAGCTTGTTTCGGGTCTAAGCTCGGGTATTAGAGTTGTTCATATAGTCACTAGCTATGTTTTGATTGTGGTGGTAAGTCCTAATCTTGATTTCCTTACTTTAAATTAGTTTAAGGGTTAGGGTTAGGGTTTGGGTTAGTGATGAACTTAAAACCCATTTGTTAGTAATTTGGGGGTTTTGGGTAAGTTTGAGTCATGAGGACTCAAGAATGACTAACCTAGGGTTTCAAGTGATTAAATGGTGTTTATGGGTCTTAAATGGTTGTAAATCACTAACACACCTTGTTTATTTTGTAAATGGGGGTTTTATGGGTTAGGGGTGACCTAAATAGGTGTGTTGACTTTGAAATGGGTCAAATGAGTTTTGAATGACCAAGTGGTGTGTAGTTGGGTGATTTAATGTCATGGTCACTATTTTTAGTGATTATTGGTAAGTTAGGCCTATGATTGGCGTTATGAGGGCAATGGGTGAACATTTGCACTAAGTGGTCTATTTGGGCGGGTTATGAAATGTCACGTTCATATTGATTATAAACGTTCCGTATTAATTGATTTCATCGCGAGGTTTTGACCTCTATATGAGACGTTTTTCAAAGACTGCATTCATTTTTAAAACAACCATAACCTTTATTTTATCTATAAAGGTTTAAAAATCATTACGTAGATTATCAAATAATGATAATCTAAAATATACCATTTACTCACGACCATTACATAATGGTTTACAATAAGAATATATTACATCAAAAATAAGTTTCTTGAATGCAGTTTTTACATAATATCATACAAGCATGGACTCCAAATCTTGTCCTTATTTTAGAAAGCAACAGCGGAAGCTCTTAATAATCACCTGAGAATAAACATGCTTAAAACGTCAACAAAAATGTTGGTGAGTTATAGGTTTAACCTATATATTATCAAATCATAATAATAGACCACAAGATTTCATATTTTAATATACATCCCATACATAGAGATAAAAATCATTCATATGGTGAACACCTGGTAACCGACATTAACAAGATGCATATAAGAATATCCCCTATCATTCCGAGAAATCCTTCGGACATGATAAAAACGAATTCGAAGTACTAAAGCATCCGGTACTTTGGATAGGGTTCATTAGGCCCAATAGATCTATCTTTAGGATTCACGTCAATTAGTAGATCAGTTTACTAATTCTTAGGTTATCAAGAAAAGGGGGCATATTCGGCATCGATCATTCACCCATATAATGTAGTTTCATTTACTTGTGTCTATTTCGTAAAACATTTATAAAACTGCATGTATTCTCATCCCAAAATATTAGATTTTAAAAGTGGGACTATAATTCACTTTCACAGATTTTTACTTCTTCGGGAGTAAGACTTGGCCACTGGTCGATTCACGAACCTATAACAAATATATACATATATATATCAAAGTATGTTCAAAATATATTTACAACATTTTTAATACATTTTGATGTTTTAAGTTTATTAAGTCAGTTGTCCTCGTTAGTAACCTACAACTAGTTGTCCATAGTTAGATGTACAGAAATAAATTGATCTATATTATCTTGAATCAATCCACGACCCAGTGTATACACGTCTCAGGCTAGATCACAACTCAAAGTATATATATATTTGGAATCAACCTCAACCCTGTATAGCTAACTCAAACATTACTGCATATAGAGTGTCTATGGTTGTTCCAAATAATATATATACATGGGTCGATATGATATGTCAAAACATTTGCATACGTGTCTATGGTATCAAAAAATTACATAATATATTAGAATACATGTATAATACAATATAAGTTAGCTAGGATATAATTTGTATAGAATTGTTACAATATTTCCCGTAGCTACAACAATCAAAAAATATCCAATCTTGTTTTACCCATAACTTCTTCGTTTTAAATCCGTTTTGAGTGAATCAAATTGCTATAGTTTCATATTGAACTCTATTTTATGAATCTAAACAGAAAAAGTATAGGTTTATAGTCAAAAATATAAGTTACAAGTCATTTTTGTAAGAGGTAGTCATTTCAGTCGAAAGAACGACGTCTTGATGACCATTTTGAAAAATATACTTCCACTTTGAGTTTAACCATGATTTTTGGATATAGTTTCATGTTCATAAGAAAAATCATTTTCCCATAAGAACAACTTTTAAATCAAAGTTTATCATAGTTTTTAATTATCAAACCCAAAACAGCCCGCGGTGTTACTACGACGGCGTATGTCCGGTTTTACGGTGTTATTCGTGTTTCCAGGTTTTAAATCATTAAGTTAGCATATCATATAGATATAGAACATGTGTTTAGTTGATTTTAAAAGTTAAGTTAGAAGGATTAACTTTTGTTTGCGAACAAGTTTAGAATTAACTAAACTATGTTCTAGTGATTTCAAGTTTAAACCTTCGAATAAGGTAGTTTTATATATATGAATCGAATGATGTTATGAACATCATTACTACCTCAGGTTTTGTGGATAAACCTACTGTAAATGAGAAAAATAGATCTATCTTCAAAGGATCCTTGGATGGCTTGAAAGTTCTTGAAGCAGAGTCATGACACGAAAATAAGTTCAAGTAAGATTTCCACTCGAAATAAAATTGTTATAGTTATAGAAATTGAATCAAAGTTTGAATATCAGTATTACTTTGTATTAGAAAGATATCTTACTGTAAATAAGAAAGATTTCTTGAGGTTGGATGATCACTTTACAAGATTGGAAGTAAGCTAGCAAACTTGGAAGTATTCTTGATTTTATGAAACTAGAACTTATAGAATTTATGAAGAACACTTAGAACTTGAAGATAGAACTTGAGAGAGATCAATTAGATGAAGAAAATTGAAGAATGAAAGTGTTTGTAGGTGTTTTTAGTCGTTGGTATATGGATTAGATATAAAGGATGTGTAATTTTGTTTACATGTAAATAAGTCATGAATGATTACTAATATTTTTGTAATTTTATGAGATATTTCATGCTAGTTGCCAAATTATGGTTCCCACATATGTTAGATGACTCACATGAGCTGTTAAGAGCTGATCATTGGTGTATATATACCAATAGTACATACATCTAAAAGCTGTGTATTGTACGAGTACGAATACGGGTGCATACGAGTAGAATTGTTGATGAAACTGAACGAGGATGTAATTGTAAGCATTTTTGTTAAGTAGAAGTATTTTGATAAGTGTCTTGAAGTCTTTCAAAAGTGTATGAATACATATTAAAACACTACATGTATATACATTTTAACTGAGTCGTTAAGTCATCGTTAGTCGTTACTTGTAAATGTTGTTTTGAAACCTTTAGGTTAACGATCTTGTTAAATGTTGTTAACCCATTATTTATTATATCTAAAGAGATGTTAAATTATTACATTATCATGATATTATGGTATATTAATATATCTTAGTATGATATATATACAATTAAATGTTGTTACAACGATAATCGTTACATATATGTCTCGTTTCGAAATCATTAAGTTAGTAGTTTTGTTTTTACATATGTAGTTCATTGTTAATACACTTAATGACATGTTTACTAATCATTTATCATGATTAAACATAGTGTATCAATATCTTAATATGATTCATATGTATTTAGTAAGACGTTGTTATAACGATAATCGTTATATATATCGTTTCGAGTTTCTTAATTCAATAAACTCAATTTTATGTATATAACTCATTGTTAAAATACCTAATGAGATACTTACTTATCATAATATCATGTTAACTATATATATAATCATATATATGTCATCATATAGTTTTTACAAGTTTTAACGTTCGTGAATCACCGGTCAACTTGGGTGTCAATTGTCTATATGAAACCTATTTCAATTAATCAAGTCTTAACAAGTTTGATTGCTTAACATGTTGGAAACACTTAATCATGTAAATAACTATTTCATTTAATATATATAAACATGGAAAAGTTTGGGTCACTACAGTACCTACCCGTTAAATAAATTTCGTCCCGAAATTTTAAGCAGTTGGAGGTGTTGACGTATCTTCTGGAAATAAGTGCGGGCATTTCTTATTCATCTGATCTTCTCATTCCCAGGTGAACTCGGGTCCTCTACGAGCATTCCATCGAACTTTAACAATTGGTATATTGTTTTGCTTAAGTCTTTTAACCCTCACGATCCATTATTTCGACGGGTTCTTCGACGAATTGAAGTTTTTCGTTGATTTGGATTTCATCTAACAGAATAGTGAGATCTTCTTTAGCAAAATATTTCTTTAAATTTTAGACGTGGAAAGTGTTATGTACAGCCGCGAGTTGTTGTGGTAATTCAAGTCGGTAAGCTACTGGTGAGACACGATCAATAATCTTGAATGGTCCTATATACCTTGGATTTAATTTCCCTCATTTACCAAATCGAACAACGCCTTTCCAAGGTGCAACCTTAAGCATGACCATCTCTCCAATTTCAAATTCTATATCTTTTCTTTTAATGTCGGCGTAGCTCTTTTGTCGACTTTGGGCGGTTTTCAACCGTTGTTGAATTTGGATGATCTTCTCGGTAGTTTCTTGTATTATCTTCGAACCCGTAATCTGTCTATCCCCCACTTCACTCCAACAAATCAAAGACCTGCACTTTCTACCATAAAGTGCTTCAAACGGCGCCATCTCAATGCTTGAATGGTAGCTGTTGTTGTAGAAAAATTCTGCTAACGGTAGATGTCGATCCCAACTGTTTCCGAAATCAATAACACATGCTCATAGCATGTCTTCAAGTGTTTATATTGTCCTTTCGCTCTACCCATCAGTTTGTGGATGATAGGCAGTACTCATGTCTAGACGAGTTCCTAATGCTTGCTGTAATGTCTGCCAGAATCTTGAAATAAATCTTCCATCCCTATCAGAGATAATAGAGATTGGTATTCCATGTCCGGAGATGACTTCTTTCAAATACAGTCGTGCTAACTTCTCCATCTTGTCATCTTCTCTTATTGGCAGGAAGTGTGCTGATTTGGTGAGACGATCAACTATTACCCAAATAGTATCAAAACCACTTGCAGTCCTTGGCAATTTAGTGATGAAATCTATGGTAATGTTTTCCCACTTCCATTCCGAGATTTTGGGTTGTTGAAGTAGACCTGATAGTTTCTGATGCTCAGCTTTGACCCTAGAACACGTCAAACATTCTCCTACATATTTAGCAACATCGGCTTTCATACCCGGCCACCAAAAATGTTTCTTAAGATCCTTGTACATCTTCCCCGTTCCAGGATGTATTGAGTATCTGGTTTTATGAGCTTCTCTAAGTACCATTTCTCTCATATCTCCAAATTTTGGTACGTAAATCCATTCAGCCCTATACCGGCTTCCGTCTTCCCGAATATTAAGATGCTTCTCCGATCCTTTGGGTATTTCATCCTTTAAATTTCCCTCTTTTAAAACTCCTTGTTGCGCCTCCTTTATTTGAGTAGTAAGGTTAGTGTGAATCATTATATTCATAGCTTTTACTTGAATGGGTTTTCTGTCCTTTTTGCTCAAGGCGTCGGCTACCATATTTGCCTTCCCCGGGTGATAACGAATCTCAAAGTCATAATCATTCAACAATTCAATCCATCTGCGCTGCCTCATGTTCAGTTGTTTCTGATTAAATATGTGTTGAAGACTTTTGTGGTCGGTATATATAATACTTTTGACCCCATATAAGTAGTGCCTCCAAGTTTTTAATGCAAAAACAACCGCGCCTAATTCCAAATCATGCGTCGTATAATTCTGCTCGTGAATCTTCAATTGTCTAGACGCATAAGTAATTACTTTCGTTCGTTGCATTAATACACAACCGAGACATTGCTTTGAGGCGTCACAATATATCACAAAATCATCATTCCCTTCAGGTAATGACAATATAGGTGCCGTAGTTAACTTTTTCTTCAACAATTGAAACGCTTTTTCTTGTTCATCCTTCCATTCAAATTTCCTCCCTTTATGCGTTAATGCAGTCAAGGGTTTTGCTATTTTGGAAAAATCTTGGATGAATCTCTTGTAATAACCAGCTAGCCCTAAAAATTGGCGTATGTGTTTCAGAGTTTTCGGGGTTTCCCACTTTTCAACGGTTTCAATCTTTGTTGGATCCACCTGAATACCTTCTTTGTTCACTATATGACCGAGGAATTGAACTTCTTCCAATCAAAATGCACACTTTGAAAACTTAGCGTACAGTTTTTCTATTCTCAGCAACTCTAGCACTTTTCTCAAATGTTCTTCGTGCTCTTAATCATTCTTCGAGTAAATAAGTATGTCATCGATGAAAACAATGACAAACTTGTCAAGATATGGCCCACACACTTGGTTCATGAGATCCATGAACACAGCTGGTGTGTTAGTAAATCCAAACGGCATAACCATAAACTCGTAATGACTGTAACGCATCCTAAAAGCAGTCTTCGGAATGTCATCCTCTTTCACCCGTATTTGGTGATATCCAGAACGTAAATCCATCTTCGAATAAACCGACGAGCCTTGTAGTTGATCAAATAAGTCGTCGATTCTCGGTAATGGGTAACGGTTCTTGATGGTAAGTTTGTTCAACTCTCGGTAGTCGATACACAACCTGAATGTACCATCTTTCTTCTTGACAAACAGAACAGGAGCTCCCCATGGTATGTACTTGGTCGAATGAAACCACGCTCTAAAAGTTCCTGTAACTGACTTTGTAATTCTTTCATTTCGCTGGGTGCGAGTCTGTATGGAGCACGAGCTATTGGTGCAGCTCCTGGTACAAGGTCTATTTGAAATTCAACGGATCGATGTGGGGGTAATCCCGGTAATTCTTTCGAAAATACGTCAGAAAATTCTTTTGCGACTGGAACATCACTGATGTTCTTTTCTTCAGGTTTAACTTCCTCGATGTGTGCTAGAATGACGTAACAACCTTTTCTTATTAGTTTTTGTGCCTTCAAACTACTAATAAGATTTAACTTCGCGTTGTTCTTTTCTCCGTACACCATTAAAGGTTTTTCTTTTTCACGCATAATGCGAATCGCATTTTTGTAACAAACGACCTCTGCTCTTATCTTCTTCAACCAGTCCATGCCAATTATTACATCAAAACTCCCTAACTCGATTGGTATTAAATCAATCTTAAAGGTTTCATCACCCAGTTTAATTTCTCTATCCCGACATATATTATCTGCTGAAATTAATTTACCATTTGCTAATTCGAGTAAAAATTTATTATCCAAAGGTGTCAATGGGCAACTTAATTTAGCACAAAATTCTCTACTCATATAGCTTCTATCCGCACCCGAATCAAATAAAACATAAGCAGATTTATCGTCAATAAGAAACGTACCCGTAACAAGCCCCGGGTCTTCCTGTGCTTCTGTCGCATTAATATTGAAAACTCTTCCACGGCCCTGCCCATTAGTATTCCCCTGATTCGGGCAATTTCTAATAATGTGGCCTGGTTTTCCACATTTATAACAAACAGCGTTGGTATTACTTGCTCCGACACTATTCGTTCCAGCATTACTTGTTCCGACACTATTTGTTCCTTTAGTTCTGTTAAACTTTGGTCCGTAGACCTCACACTTTGTCGCGCTATGACCATTTCTTTTACACCTGTTGCAAAATGTCGTGCAAAACCCCTGATGATTTTCTTCACACCTATGACATGGTTGTTTTTGGTTTTTGTTGCCGTTGTTGTTATTGAGGTTGTTGTTGGGATTGTTATTGTTGTTGAAACGGTTGTTGTAGTTGTTGTTGTTGTTGTTGGGATGTTTGTTGTAGTTATTGTTAGGATTGCGGTTATTGTTGCGATTGTTGTTGCGGTTGTTGGGATAATTGTTGCGATTGTGGTTGTAATTGTTATTGTTGTTGTACTGGTGACTCTTGTCACCGTTTTCCTCCCACTTCCTCTAGAGTTGTTTCGTGTTGGCTTCTTCGGCCGGCTGCTCTTTAATTCTTCCCTCAATCTGATTTATGAGTTTATGAGCCATTCGACTTGCCTTTTGTATGGAAGCGGGCTCGTGTGAACTTACATCTTCTTGAATCCTTACTGGTAACCCTTTTAAAAATGCGTCGATCTTCTCTTCTTCATCTTCGAATGCTCCCGGACACAATAGGCACAACTCTGTGAATCGTCGTCCATACGTGGTAATGTCGAACCCTTGTGTTCGTAACTCTCTAAGCTCTACCTTGAGCTTATTGACTTCATTTCTAGGATGGTACTGCTCGTTCATCAATTACTTTAATGCCGACCACGGTAGTGCATAAGCAGCATTTTGTCCTACCTATTCAAGATAGGTGTTTCACCACGTTAACGCAGTACCTGTGAAGGTATGCGTAGCGTACTTAACTTTTTCCTCTTCAGTACACTTATTTATGGAAAACACCAATTCGACTTTCTCGATCCACCGTTTCAATCCAATTGGTCCTCCGGTTCCATCAAATTTCAAAGGTTTGCAGGCAGTGAATTCTTTATAGGAGCATCCTACACGATTTCTTGCGTCGTTAGCTGCATTGCTAGATTCAGAGTTATTGCTTGTATGTAGCGCAGCCTGTACTGCGGCTATGTTTGCAGCAAGAAAGGTACGAAATTCCTCTTCGCTCATATTCATGGTGTATCGAGTATTCGGTGCCATTTCCTTCAAAATAGCCAACTGAATCGAGTTAATCATACAGAATATTAAGAGTAGTCAATAGTATTTCGTAGCATAATATGAACTCATTTATAAAAGCTTTTTCTTCATATTAGCATTTTATGAGTTTAAATTCGGGTACTACCTACCCGTTAAGTTCATACTTAGTAGCTAATATACAATTCAACTACTACAATTCCATATGAAAAACTGATTATAATAATATATCACATACAAATATTCTTCAAACTTACAACATCGCTATATTACATATCTCATGAAATATAGTACACTTTGATACAGGACAGTTTTGAAGATAAATCTAGTTAATACGCAAGTTGTTCAGCAAAGGAAATAAAGACACGTAATTCATAAGTCCAGAAACAAGTCATGCATTCTGGTTTTACTAAGACGACTTCCCATCCTTGGTCTTGCGGAAAATAATAGTTATGACCATTGGCTAGGCAGCATGTTGTAATGTCGTTAAAAGGACGAGGGTTTCGTAATATCCAACAGCCCCGTAATAATCTAAAAACCTTGTTTCTCACCCCAACTACTGAATCCGTCACTTGTGGGAAGGTTTTATTTAAAATTTGCAACCCGATGTTCTTTTTCTCACTTTGGTAAGAAGCGAATATCACTAACCCGTAAGCATAACATGCTTCTTTATGTTGCATGTTTGAAGCTCTTTCTAATTCATGAAATCCTATGTTGGGATACGTTGAGTCAAAATAGGTTCTTAACCCGTAGCGTAAAATTGCATTTGGGTTCCCCGCATTTAATGCTTTAAAGAAAACACGGCGTAACTTACGGTCTCCCCCAATGTGATATACCCCACTTATCAAAGGAAAGCCTTTTATAAACTAAGGCATTTCTGGAAAGTCTTTCAAATATTTGACAAGTTAATTTTGCCATAATTAATTGTGCTGATGAATTCTGACTGACTCTAGACAAGATTTCCTCAATCATATCCTCTGGTAGATCTTCTAAAATATTCGGTTGTCTATCCTTAACGTCCATTTTGTTTTTATACTGTAAAATAGACAAGGATTAGATTCGTAAAAGATAATTAACAAACAATACAAGCAATTTTTACATAGAAAATAAAAGTACAAGCACACTACAATACATATAATACACAACATGATTACAACCCTCTAATCTGAATCACTAGTTTCTTCTTCTTCGGACTTGGTTCGTTTTCCTAATTTTCTACGAATATATGGTGTTCCTCTAATACGAGCCGTCTTTTTTCACAATGGTTTAGAAAAATCTGGTGGTTTAGAGGTTCCTGGGTCATTGTTACATTTTAGGAAATACGGATGTTGCCGATACATATAAAGTTCATCGGGGTTGGAATCGGGTTTCTCTATTTTTATACCTTTTCCCTTATTATTTTCTTTCGCTTTATTAAATTGGGTCGAGGTAATTTTTATAACATCATCGGAATCCTCATCGGGATCCGATTCATCGAAAAATTGGTAATCTTCCCAATATTTTGCTTCCTCAGCGGAAACACCATTGACCATTATTAACTTTGGTCCGTTGGTTGAGGATTTTCTTTTATTTAATCGGTTTACTATAGATATCAATATTTCTTTCTCTGGAACCTCTTCTTCTTCCGGTTCCTCCTCTTCCGATTCCTCCTCTTCCGGTTCCTCTTCTTCCAGTTCCTCCTCTTCCGGTTCCTCCTCTTCCGGTTCCTCTTCGAGAATTTGTGAATCTTCTCAAAATATATTCGACTCTTCATTATTATTAGGTGAATCAATGGGATTTGTACTAGTGGTAGACATCTATCACACAATATCAAACACATTAAGAGGTTAATATATCACATAATATTTACATGTTAATAATATATAGTTTCCAACAAAAGTGTTAAGCAATCGTTTTTAAAGAAAACACGGTCGAAGTCCAGACTCACTAATGTATCCTAACAAACTCGATAAGACACACTAATGCAAATTTCTGGTTCTCTAAGACCAACGCTCTGATACCAACTGAAATGTCCAGTTCATATTGATTATAAACGTTCCATATTAATTGATTTCGTCGCGAGGTTTTGACCTCTATATGAGACGTTTTTCAAAGACTGCATTCATTTTTAAAACAACCATTACCTTTATTTTATCTATAAAGGTTTAAAAAGCATTACGTAGATTATCAAATAATGATAATCTAAAATATACCGTTTACACATGACCATTACATAATGGTTTACAATAAGAATATATTACATCAAAAATAAGTTTCTTGAATGCAGTTTTTACATAATATCATACAAGCATGAACTTCAAATCTTGTCCTTATTTTAGTATGGAAAAGCGGAAGCTCTTAATAATCACCTAAGAATAAACATGCTTAAAACGTCAACAAAAATGTTGGTGAGTTATAGGTTTAACCTATATATTATCAAATCATAATAATAGACCACAAGATTTCATATTTCAATATACATCCCATACATAGAGATAAAAATCAATCATATGGTGAACACCTGGTAACCGACATTAATAAGATGCATATAAGAATATCCCCTATCATTCCGGGAAATCCTTCGAACATGATAAAAACGAATTCGAAGTACTAAAGCATCCGGTACTTTGGATGGGGTTCGTTAGGCCCAATAGATCTATCTTTAGGATTCGCGTTAATTAGTAGATCGGTTTACTAATTCTTAGGTTACCAAGCAAAAGGGGCATATTCGGCTTCGATCATTCACCCATATAATGTAGTTTCATTTAATTGTGTCTATTTCGTAAAACATTTATAAAACTGCATGTATTCTCATCCCAAAATATTAGATTTTAAAAGTGGAACTATAACTCACTTTCACATATTTTTACTTCGTCGGGAGTAAGACTTGGCCACTGGTCGATTCACGAACCTATAACAAATATATACATATATATATCAAAGCATGTTCAAAATATATTTACAACATTTTTAATACATTTTGATGTTTTAAGTTTATTAAGTCAGCTGTCCTCGTTAGTAACCTACAACTAGTTGTCCATAGTTAGATGTACAGAAATAAATTGATATATATTATCTTGAATCAATCCATGACCCAGTGTATACACGTCTCAGGCTAGATCACAACTCAAAGTATATATATTTTTGGAATCAACCTCAACCCTGTATAGCTAACTCAAACATTACTGCATATAGAGTGTCTATGGTTGTTCCAAATAATATATATACATGGGTCGATATGATATGACAAAACATTTGCATACGTGTCTATGATATCCCAAGATTACATAATATATTAGAATACATGTATAATACAATAAAAGTTAGCTAGGATATGATTTGTATAGAATTGTTACAATATTTCCCGTAGCTACAACAATCAAAAAATATTCAATCTTGTTTTACCCATAACTTCTTCGTTTTAAATCTGTTTTGAGTGAATCAAATTACTATGGTTTCATATTGAACTCTATTTTATGAATCTAAACAGAAAAAGTATAGGTTTATAGTCGGAAATATAAGTTACAAGTCGTTTTTGTAAGAGGTAGTCATTTCAGTCGAAAGAACGACGTCTTGATGACCATTTTGAAAAACATACTTCCACTTTGAGTTTAACCATGATTTTTGGATATAGTTTCATGTTCATAAGAAAAATCATTTTCCCAGAAGAACAACTTTTAAATCAAAGTTTATCAAAGTTTTTAATTATCAAACTCAAAACAGCCCGCGGTGTTACTACGCCGGCGTATGTCCAGTTTTACGGTGTTTTTCGTGTTTCCAGGTTTTAAATCATTAAGTTAGCATATCATATAGATATAGAACATGTGTTTAGTTGATTTTAAAATTCAAGTTAGAAGGATTAACTTTTGTTTGCGAACAAGTTTAGAATTAACTAAACTATGTTCTAGTGATTTCAAGTTTAAACCTTCGAATAAGGTAGTTTTATATATATGAATTGAATGATGTTATGAATATCATTACTACCTCAGGTTTTGTGGATAAACCTACTGGAAATGAGAAAAATAGATCTAGCTTCAAAGGATCCTTGGATGGCTTGAAAGTTCTTGAAGCAGAATCATGACATAAAAACAAGTTCAAGTAAGATTTCCACTCGAAATAAGATTGTTATAGTTATAGAAATTGAATCAAAGTTTGAATATGAGTATTACTTTGTATTAGAAAGATATTTTACTGTAAATAAGAAAGATTTCTTGAGGTTGAATGATCACTTTACAAGATTGAAAGTAAGCTAGCAAACTTGGAAGTATTCTTGATTTTATGAAACTAGAACTTATAGAATTTATGAAGAACACTTAGAACTTGAAGATAGAACTTGAGAGAGATCAATTAGATGAAGAAAATTGAAGAATGAAAGTGTTTGTAGGTGTTTTTGGTCGTTGGTATATGGATTAGATATAAAGGATGTGTAATTTTGTTTACATGTAAATAAGTCATGAATGATTACTAATATTTTTGTAATTTTATGAGATATTTCATGCTAGTTGCCAAATGATGGTTCCCACATGTGTTAGGTGACTCACATGGGTTGCTAAGAGCTGATCATTGGAGTGTATATACTAATAGTACATACATCTAAAAGCTGTGTATTGTACGAGTACGAATACGGGTGCATACGACTAGAATTGTTGATGAAACTGAACGAGGATGTAATTGTAAGCATTTTTGTTAAGTAGAAGTATTTTGATAATTGTCTTGAAGTCTTTCAAAAGTGTATGAATACATATTAAAACACTACATGTATATACATTTTAACTGAGTCGTTAAGTCATCGTTAGTCGTTACATGTAAATGTTGTTTTGAAACCTTTAGGTTAACGATCTTGTTAAATGTTGTTAACCCATTGTTTATTATATCTAAAGAGATGTTAAATTATTACATTATCATGATATTATGATATATTAATATATCTTAGTATGATATATATACAATTAAATGTTGTTACAACGATAATCGTTACATATATGTCTCGTTTCGAAATCATTAAGTTAGTAGTCTTGTTTTTACATATGTAGTTCATTGTTAATACACTTAATGACATGTTTACTTATCATTTATCATAACTAAACATAGTGTATCAATATCTTAATATGATTCGTATGTATTTAGTAAGACGTTGTTATAACGATAATCGTTATATATATCGTTTCGAGTTTCTTAATTCAATAAACTCTATTTTATGTATATAACTCATTGTTAAAATAACTAATGAGATACTTACTTATCATAATATCATGTTAACTATATATATAATCATATATATGTCATCATATAGTTTTTACAAGTTTTAACGTTCGTGAATCACCGGTCAACTTGGGTGTCAATTGTCTATATGAAACCTATTTCAATTAATCAAGTCTTAACAAGTTTGATTGCTTAACATGTTGGAAACACTTAATCATGTAAATAACAATTTCATTTAATATATATAAACATGGAAAAGTTTGGGTCACTACAGGTTAAGAGTCCCATTTAGATAAGTGTTGATTTTATGTTAATATAATAGGTGATTTCGTTGACGGTTGAAGAGTTTGTCGGCTTACCTTCGTTTTGGATGCAAGGCGAGTGGAATAATTATATGCGTAGGTATATAATGTATTTATTTGTATGCTATGGTATGAGCCAAAGAGCCGGTAGTGCCATAGTATGTGCGAGTGTGCTACGATGTGAACTAAAGAGCCGGTAGCATCGTAGTACGTGTGTTGTAGTGTGAACCAAAGAGCCGGTAGCACTTTAGAGCGAGTATGACTCGAGTTGTGATGTGAACCAAAGAGCCAGTAGCATCATGACCGATGCGTATGGTGTGAACCAAAGAGCCGGTAGCACCATGATGCCAGTATGGTTAACCATATGGTTTGTGTATGCGTTGTAATGTAGCATATTGTATTGTTTCGATTATATGCTATTGATTATGTTAGTTGCGGTATTGGAGGTTATTAGCTTCGTACTTGAGATGGTATGCTAATTATATTGCTAGCATGTATGCGGTATGTGAGTAAGTGTTTGCAAGTAGGTATATTATATATGTATGTGTGTAATTATTGCATTCACTAAGCGTTTTGCTTACCCTCTCGTTGTTTACCTTTTTAGGCTCCGACGTGGACAATGGCAAGGGTACATGTTTGGACTAGCGATCTCCCTACATGATTATGCTAGAGTTTAGCTTTTGGAGTTCGACCTAGGTTTGGGTAGTTTAACCCCAAACACCATGCTCGGGTTTATGTTTGGTATTTAAACTTGTCGATCGAAACTTAAATTTTGATGTGTAAATGAGTGTATGGAGCTCGGTGGTCAAATACTCGAATTGTGATCGTAAAAAACATGTAAACCTTATTTACTTATGCTGCGGGAAGCCTTTGTGTTGATGAATGTCGGTTACTACGAAATTTGGGGGTTATGTAACTTGTATAATTCAGAATCTAATCTGGGGTGGAGCCGCGCCACGACCCCTTTGTGGCGCGCCGCGGAACTTAGTGTATATTCGGGACAGCCGTTCTTGAAGAATGCTGACTTTCAGCATGTCTGCCGAGCCGCGCCGCGCCCTGATCCTGACAGCACTGTCTAGACAAAAAAAAAAAAAAAACGTTTGGTGATTATTAATGGGTTGAGTCGTTACAATATGACGCTGAAAACGATTTAGATTTATGCATGTCTGATCAAGTGTTTTTTTTATACATTTAGTGATTTCAATATCTAAAATACATACAAAAAAAGTGACATTAATCTTACTCTTTATAGTTGAATAAATAATACAATAACATTAAAAGAGAAAATCTTTCTTTCAGATAAGATTTTACATGTTTAGGCTACTCGACAAGAGAGAATATAACTTGTCAAATATACGTTACAAATAGGTTATTCTGTAACCATTTGACCATTTCACTCTCCCTGGCCAAGTAATGCAACCAATGAAGTTTGAACATGAGACTGGATCTATGATCAAACTTTTTCAGGTATACTGGGAACAAAAATCGTATAATCCATAACACACTTTTTCAAAACAACAAGGACCCGTTATATTATTTAATATAATCAAAGTACAAATATAGTTCATTTTGCACAATCATTCACTAAGTTCGTTCTCAAGTATCATTCTCTCCAACCACTGCCATCTCGCTGGTGGTTTGGCCGTTTTCTTTTCCCTTTCGTTTTTCCAGTTGCTTGTGGTTTTCCCTCCTCTTGGTGACCGAAGGTGATTCGACGGTCGTAATCGTTCTCCTCTACCATTCTCTGTAGTAGGTTTGTCATTGGATGTTAAAGTTCTCTCTTGCCGCTAGTTCTATCCTTTTTCGGCACCAAATCTCAAAGTTTCTGCCTCTCGACCGAAGGTTGGTGCACCACGAACCTGTTGGTTGTGGCTACAGACAATTTGGTGGTGTTGTGCTTTTGTGCTAATGCTTCTTATTCGGTTTCTCCTCCCGGAGAGTTTCTGTGGTGACTTTGTGTGGTGGCCACCACCATGTTGATGGTGATCAACGGAAGATGCTGTTGTTGTCATGCCGTTTGTCTGGTGGCTGTGGCGGTGTATCACCCTGTTGGCGGTGGCCAACGACGGAAGCTAAATGACGATAGTAGTGAGGTGTGTTTTACACCCATGGTAGATTCATATTAGGTTTACAAACTAATGAGTAAGGAATATTCAAGACAGCTGGACAATGGTCAGATATACGACATGGCTAGAAAATTATGTATGCACTCAAGATTTTTTCACAAATGCATCATTTACCAATATCTTATCAATCTTCTTCAATATTACCTGTACTCGACTTTGGCTTTTCATTTTACGGATACTCCATACCCGTATTATAAATATCGGGAACATGAATATTATTTAAACATTCATTAAATTCTAGCATTGCAATATTCATGTACAATCCACCCGAAGTAGATTCATCAACACTTAAAAGACACATTAAAATCTCCAAGTATAGTCCACGGATGACAACCAACGCAACTATAATGAACACTAAGATCATGCCAAAACTTCCTTCTTTGATAATAAGAATTCAATGCATACACAAAAGTAGAAAAAAATGTGTATTATCCTGAATAACATGAACTTGACAATTAATTACCTGGTCCGTCATGCACAACACCATAACTTACACAATCGCTGGATTCCAATCTAGAATGATATGCGTACCATTCCTAAATTGGGAAGCATTCGACACCAACTCCCACGTTCCAAAAACAGCATCACGATTATTTTTGAGGTTCGGCAATAACACATGCAACTCTAAAACTGCACACAATTCCATGATGTGAGGCTGATCATCGAGACCCTGGATACCGGGAGTGCTTGCCCCCTCAGCTAGTTGATCCTCATTTTTACACTCGATATCACTATCTTCATCAACTAAAATCCCATCACATTCTTACCCTTATCATTCACTTTTTTGACTCACCGATATCATCATCTACTTATCTAAAGGCATCAAATGAGTTCGAATCAGGCATTATTACATTGTCCACTTTACTAGTGCTTGTTGCTTACTGTCATCACAACTTTTATTATTTCCTTCATAGAGTCTCTAATAATTGGTCGATAGACAAACTTCTCTTTTGCTATTCTAACCACAAAACCATCCCCCATATTCGTTTTACCTAGAGATTGAATAACCTTATTCTTCTGAACTCGAAATTCATCATCAGTAGGTTTCTTAACATCATGTTCGATCACCACTTTTGGACATTGAGATTCTTTTTGAACAAATACTTTACGTCGTCCACATCGAGGGAGTTTCCATTCCATTTCCACCCGAACTTCGGATTTAGACATTCCTTCACCCATCAGACTAGGAATAAAAACCGTTGAGAATGCACTCATCTCCTTTTTGGCATTCATTTCGATCAACACCCTAGCATAGTTAGTTCTTTCCCAAGCCTCCATACACATCATACTAGTGTAGGAGTCCAATATTAAAAGTTTACCAAGCTTTGATGCAATGTAACTTAGCCCCTCGTCTGTATACCCAACCAATGACACATCATGTAGCTTAACCAAAACATGAACCATGGTGAGATCTTCTTTTGTAGGTGAGACCGATGGAGTCCATTGGTTTAAAATGATTGGAATTGTACTTATAAACCAAGGACAATTTTCTAGCACATTCATCATTCCCTACTCAGACGAGAACTTGAAAAGGAAACTCATCATGGTTTTCTCAATCCCATACTTTTTTCACACGACCATCACATAATTATGAACCACGGGATAGGCCATTCGCTTTCCCAAAAAATAATCATATAACATATAACTATACTTCTCCGATGTGTTTAAAGTGAACATTCTTTTTAAACAATGATCCTCCCACCGTATCACGATATGGTTCTTGTTTAGTTGCACTATTCTTCTTTGTCTCTTCAATCTGCAATGTTTTCTTAGGAATGGGGGTCATCATCTTCAAAGGAACATTCGTATCAATTCCTTTTCCTATTTTTGTTAACCTATCGGCAAGTGTAGGGAAGTTATTATCACTTAAGTAGATATTCCTCTCATTAGGCTCTGATTCATTAGCAGAATGAACACTAATGTTTTCTATGCCATTATCAATCGGAACTTGTTGATCAATAGACACACCCGTCAACGGATCAACAGTTGTAACTTTCCTGAATTGAACATTATTAGGGTTATTTTTCGCCTCTTTTCCATTCAGATTGGATATTAAATCATCACTATCACTAGGATCTGATTTCAGCTCAACACCACCGATCTTACGACTACGAAGAACCCTAGCTTCTGTTGCTTGCATGGTTTTCTTCTTCTTTCCCGAAGAACTCTTACCCATGGCCACTATCCACGATCACAAACTAGTTGGATGAATATAACGTAAATGAATGAATCTAAAACAAATAGAAACGATTATGAAACGAATTGAAAAAGATTCAGTACTTAGTCACCGTAAATCACCCTCATATTTAAATTATAAAATAAAATAATACAAAGTTGCATATTCCATCTACGCCAATAGTTCGGGTATTACAAGTTTAATTTAAATTTAAACTATTATTGTTTCACCACATAATCAATCAATTCTTTACATAAAAGTTAGTTTATTATAGAGTAATTGTTACTAATATTTTACACTAACCATGTACATAGACTTTTAACAATATAAATTATTATCTTTTTAACGAAGTATCTAACAACATCATTTTGTAATACAAAAATATGCATGTTCTAATCGAATTACAAATTACGAAGTGATGGACTATGTAATTCATCACGGAACGTAAAAACTTCTCGGCTACATCCCGCGGGACACCCTTTTCTCGTTAAAGATCAAAATGAAAAACGAAATAATTGTGCCGTTGATCCCTCCTTTTACCCCAAAATGCTAACAGCGTCTCTCAAGTTTTTTTTGGCTTTCAGCGTCCCTCTATTATCACTTTTTTTTATTACGAGTCCCTCCGTTAGTCAGACGTTAATCTTGGACGTTAAGTCCCATCACGTGCATGAAACGTTATGGGTATTTTCGTCCTTTTAATCTATTTGTCTTTTTCTTTTCTTTTTCATTTATTTTAATAAATCTTTCTTCCCTTTTATCTTCATCATCTTACCTTCATCTTCATCTTCATCTCCAAATTAAAACCTTAACTTTAATACTCAACAAACCTTCAAAACCTCTTTCCCTTCTTCTTCATCATCTGAATGTGAGATGTTTTTCCCCAAAATTAAAACCCTAACTTCTTTTATAAAATATATCAGTAGCATTACATACACCACAATTTCAATATTTTCACAAACTCAATTATTGTAGACGTAGTACTTAGTTTAACTAACCTTAATCTCACGAGAACGATCATTAAGCAAATTGCTTATACATAACACCAACTTAAGGATACAGCAAATTGCTTATACACAACACCAACTTGAAAGTAAATAAGGATCAGAAGCAGGCACATCAAATGAATTCCTTTGGTGAAATCAAATAAAGGAACAATTTATGCTATGAATTTGTTAAAAATTAATGGTAGAAGTTTGTTCTAAATTCAACAACAAATTCTCGACACTTAAATTCAGTATGTAAAACCTCTTGATTTGATATAATTTGAAGATTTCAAGTTTTAGAAATAAACTTTGACTTTTTAGATTTCAGCTTTGACTCAACGAATTAATGATCAAATGAACGAATTATAATCTAAAAATTTGCAGAAACGTTCACAATATGATTGTGAACAACTCAAAAAATTTACTTTTCTCAAAAACATTCTGGATTATTCCATGGACCTACGCCGTTCGTCTTTTCGGGCTACGAAGAACACGATCTGTTTTTGATGATTTCGAATCTGAAAATCAGGTTTGATGATTCGGTTTATGATAAGGAACAAGGATCTAGGCTCGATTTGTTGTAAAATCATAGAATAGAAAACACCCAAATTGAAGAACACGTTGATAAATATGAAGATGGGTTGTTTTCTGTTGCTGTTTAGATCTGAATAAGTTGTGCGATGTTGTTTTTGTTGTTATGATTAAGAGATGACGTGATTATGATGTTGTTTGATGAAGATGGAATAATGATTGATGATGAAGATTGATTGTAAAATTTTGTAGATCTGATGATATTGGTTTGTGATAAGTTTACAGATTCTTAATATGGGATGAAGGTGAGGATAAAAAGACGATTTTACCCATCACGTTTCAGGCACGTGTTGACACTTAACGTCCAATTTAAACGGAAGGTTGACGGAGGGACTCGGTATGCCTAAATAGGATAATAGAGGGACGCTGAAAGTCAAAAAAAAAAACTTGAGGAGCGCTGTTAGCTTTTTGGGGTAAAATGGATGGACCAACAGCACAATTATTTCATGAAAAACAGAAAGAAAAAAGGTTCACTTAAATTCATGAAATGCGTAGATATGTACCTATATTCGACAATTTATATATTACATGATAGAACTGAAGCTAAACTTACATAGTTATATGTATAGATGTATATGACACTTGAAAACACTGTGGTTTTTATGAATGTCTGATCTAGTGTAATTTTTTTTCATACATAGCATGATTTCATTATCTCAAATGTATGTCTTCTTAATCTTACTCTCTATAGTTGAATAAATAATACAATAATCAATAAAAGAGAAAATCTTTCTTTTTGATAAGATTTTACATGTTTAAGCTACTCGACAAGACCGAGTATAACTAATCAGATGTACGTTACTAATAGCTTATTCTTGTGACCATTTCTTTCTCCCTGGCCAAGATATGATACCACTGAAGCTTGAACATGAGAACTATTCAAAACACATTAAATTCTTTTGGTTATTGGGAACAAAAATCGGATCAACCATAACACACTTTCTCAAAACAACTAGGACCCACTATATAATTTAGTCAAACTACAAATATTGTGCATTTTGTACAGTCATTTAATTCAATAAGTTCGTTCTCTCCGCCCACCGCCATCGCGTTGGTAGTTTGTCCGTTTTCGTTTCCCTTTCGTTTTCCAGTTGCTATGGTGGCCGGAGGTGATTCGACGGACATAATTGTTCTCCTCTACCATTTTTCGTGGTAGGTTTGGCAATGGATGTTAGAATTCTGTGTTGAGACTAGTTCTATCCCTTTCCGACACCGGATCTCGAATTTTCTTCTTCCCGGCCGACGGTTGGTGCACCACGACCCTGTTGGTGGTGGCTATTGATAGTTTTGTGGTGTTGTCCTTTTGTGATAATGCTTCTTATTCGGTTTCTCTTCCCAGTGAGTCTCCATGGCGGCGTTGTGTGGTGGACGGATGGCACTAGCGGGTCGTGGGTGCGGATCCACTAAATCCATCACCCACACCAGCGGTTTTTTTGTAGATCCATTAGCCCGCGGATCGTGGTTAACGGATTTAACTTTAGATCCATGCTCGTGCCCACGGATATTCGCGGGTCGCGAATTTACCCGCGGATCGTATTCATGAATTAATATGTAAATTAAAGTGTTCAAAAATAAAAAAATAAACATCAAAGTGACATGAAAAAAATCATCCAATCATATACCCATGTTTATGATATAATAAAACGAGAAAATATATATTACATATACTTTTTTTGCTAATATATGTAAAGCTACGATGTTTAAAATTAACAACCAAAATTTAGTTGCTAAACTTAATCATACAGTAGGTTGACGAATTCGTTAAGTAATAGGTACAAATTAAATTTATGAAGATGGTCTAATTAATGAAACAAACAACAACATGTTTTGATTATATAATACATGTAATATGTAGTTGTGAGATGCTCTAGTTACTAAAAAGTTCGATACCAAAATGATATGAGGAATGTAGAAATTACACATAGTAAATTATTACCTATTGGTCATTTATTCAAGGCAGAGATTTTAACCCATTTAGAACGGGTATATCCGTGGATTATTCAAACGGGTATTACGGATTTTCGGATCGAATTTTACCCGCAACGAATCTATTACATCCATCACCCGCCCGCGACCCGTCAGCGGGTACAAGATAACATCCATCGCCCACCCGCGGGTAAAGATTTTTGATTTTATCGGCCCATCACAGGCGCGGGTATCCGCGGATCTTGGATTTTTTTAGATCCATTGCCATCCCTAGGTGGCCACCACCAACTTGGTGGTGGTAAACAAAAGATGATGATGATGTTGTCCAGCTGTTTGACTGGTGGCATTGGTGCTCCATCACCCTGTTGGTTGTGGCCAATGACAACAGATGAATGACGACAATACTAAGGTGTATTTTATCTGCGGCGCTTGGTGGCCCACCACCCTGTTGGTGGTGCCACCGGTGTTTGCTTGTTTTAATCTGTCTATTTACTAGTGCTTGGGGTGGTTCTTCCACCCGTTGGTGAAGATCAGTGCTGGAGAATGAAGTACGACATGTGGAAAGAGAGGGTTCTGGCTGGTGGTGGTGGTGGTCGTCGTGGATTCGATTGCGGGGTTGGTTTGACTTATGTCGTGGGTTTGTCTCTCGGATCCTTTCCTTTTTGGGTTGCCTGCGGGTTTGAACCAAGCGACGTCCTTCCGGTTGGAGATTTGGTTTCAGATTCGGAGATGGAACCGGGTTTTTGCGGTGTGGATTCATTTTGTGATGGTGCGGGACATGTTGTGGCAACCGGTGTTTTTTGTTGATGTTACAGTGGCAGTCCGCGTTCTCTCGACTGCTGAGTTTGTTAATTGTATTTTGTTTATTTACTTTTATTTGTATTTTGTTTTAGGCATGTTATTAATTTCCTAGTCATCCGTGTTCATGTTGGCTGGAACTTTTGATTTAGGTAGTTTTTTTTGCCATTTGTTTGGCTAGGTTTGGACACATTGGTTATTGGTTGTGCTAGTTGATTTTCGGATCCTTTCATTATTATCGTTTTTCGAAGAAAATGAATGGGAAAACTTAAAATGAGGATGTGAGGGCAGTAAGGAAGCTACGCAACGTTCTAGAGAAAAAGCTCCCAGAAAGTATAAGGACTTGCAGCTATGACACCCATCTAACAACCTAATCCCACCACAAAACCATTTGAATAAAGAAAAAAGATGAAGTATATATGTTTTTTGCATTCACATGCAAATTCTAAAAGATCTCCCTAAAATTCAGGTAAAATGTCAGTGTCATTTGGGGGTATACCTTAAGTTCCACCATAAAATTTCAATGGCATAATAGTTGTAAATCAAAGGTCCACACTTCTAAAACGACAAATCAATATAGCTGTCTATATATCTACCATCCATCCATCCATCCATCCATCCATCCATATCTATATACTTTCAAAATCATTTTTCTCTTCATTTTTATGATACATCTATTAATTATTAATTATTAATAATAAGGTCTCTCTCAATCACGAGCCTAACATAAGAAAGTGTCCAACAGTTTTTTTTGGTTTCATTCACATGAAAAATCTTGTTACAAAACAACTGTAGTTTTACTAATTTGTATTATCAGCAAATGTTAGCAGGATAAGAATATTGCTTCATATCATACACACACTTTTAGCAGTGTCTTTGTGTGTGTCAAAAAATGATGGTTTTCAACTTTTTTTCGCGTTTTGTGATGGTTTTGTGTGCGGTCACGGCGGCTCGTTTAAGTTATGCTGCAGAAAATAGGTTTGAAGTTTTAAACCATTTGAGTAATTTGAACAAAACACCATTGAAATCTATCAAGGTTTGCATTACCTTCTTCTTTACATGAAAATTTCCCATTTTTTTTATTTTTTAAATTTGTTGAATTTTGAATGTATTGAGCAGAGTCCAGATGGAGACATAATTGATTGTGTTCATATTTCTCATCAAGCAGCTTTTGACCATCCCTCCCTTAAAGACCACAAAATTCAGGTATGTGTGATTATAAAATTTGAAATTATATTTATGTAAATGTAAACTTTCATGTTGTTGTTTTTTTTTGTTTTTTTTATTTTTTTATTATTATTTATGTTTTAATTGATTTTTTTGTATTGGTATGTTGTGAATATAGATGAGGCCAAGTTACCATCCAGAAGGGATAAATTATGAGACCATGAAAGTATCAATAGAAAATGAGCAAACAATTACTCAATTATGGCATTCAAATGGGAAATGTGCAAAAGGGACAATACCAATTAGAAGAACAAAAAAAGAAGACATATTGAGAGCAAGTTCTATTAAAAATTATGGCAAAAAACAGAGTGTTACTAGTGTTGCACAACCAACTTCTATTGATCTTGATCTCATTAATCAAAGTGGGCATCAGGTGAGTTGTACAGTACAATTCTTATGTTGGTTGACTAATAAGTTGACTTATGTTGAAATACCTTTTTGCATTTACTGAATCTTGATTATGTCATGTTTTGATTTTGGAGTTCATTTAGCATGCAATTGCATATGTACAAGGAGAGTTTTATGGAGCTAAAGCAACTATGAATGTTTGGGACCCACAAATACAACAATCTAATGAATTCAGTTTGTCTCAAATATGGTTATTGGGCGGTTCATTTGCTTCTGATCTCAATAGTATTGAAGCTGGCTGGCAGGTTAATTTCTAATTATTATTTTCATCATCATTTTGTAATTTCGTAAAATTATTTTAATCATAAAGTAATAATACATTGCTTTTGCATAATCATTAACCAATATCAGGTCAGCCCAGATCTTTATGGAGATAATAACACCAGATTCTTTACATATTGGACTGTAAGTTCACTTTGTTATATGAATCAAATAATACTAAAGTTTATAGTTATGATAAACTTTATAGTATTTTCCTTTATAACGTACAAGTCGTCCAATGACTATTCAACTTTCGGATATACTTGAGGGTTGTTTATATGTGCTTCTTACAAATTTGACTATTTTGAGCCTATGTAGTCAAATTTGGATTAACAAATCCCATCCCATTTTTCCTTAAAATGTAGTATGATGATATATTAAGATTAGTGTAAAGTTACCTAATTAGACCTTACTTTAATCAACTGAAAACCAAAATCCACTCAACTTTATGAAATTTAAGAAAAAGAGAGATCATATTGCATATGAATAAAAAAATCAGTAGGACATGGGCATGTTATACTAGTAATAGATTCAAAGATTCAAATAAATTATAGTTACTATTATTATTGAGACATAAGTAAATGGCTTGCATAGGATACTGATAAACTGGTACAAATTGTGGGTCCTAAACTCCTAATTGTTATTTTAAAAAAATATTTGCAGAGTGATGCATATCAAGCCACAGGCTGTTACAACCTTCTGTGTTCTGGATTTATACAAATCAACAATGAGATAGCATTGGGGGCCAGCATCTCTCCCATTTCTACATATCAAGGTTCCCAATACGATATCAGCATACTTGTTTGGAAGGTATTTCTTTTTTAAATGCAAAATATAATATTTCCTTATCACTTAGCTTTAACAACTTTAAAAGTTTAAATAGTTCAGAATTGTTTATAAATTAAATAATTTGAGGTGAATTAATTAGTGAATGGACGGCTTTTTTCTTGGATTTAGTCAGCCTGAAAATGATATAAGTTTGTTTATTATATACATATGGTTTGAATGTTCTTGTATGAAAAATGAAATAGTTTTAAAAGATGTTGCATAGGGAATCTTTGACACAGGTCCTCATGACAATTATTTAAATTTCAGTGTTTCTGTTTGTTATCCTCTCAATTATTGATGTCAAACTCACTAGTCAATAATTTAATATGAACATCGTCTTTTTTTCTATATTTAAATTTAAATGGTTATTTTCAAGATCTGAGATGGATTATTATATATTATGTATATAGTTAAAGTTAATAGTTAATATTGGTTTACTGTTTTATATAAAAAATCAAAGAAAGCGTGTCAATGTAGAAGCCGTGTTTATTCAAATAAAAAACTTACCTAAAAAGAAACGGGTCAACACTATCACTAGATATGTATATTTATTCATAAATATAAATTATTACTTATTACTTTCAATTCTATTGTCATTCATTTTCAAAATATCTTCAAAATAATTATTTATTTTCATAAATAAATAAAAAGAATGTGGCAAAGTTCTTTTGTGTCCTACTATACATATAAGACAAAAAGATAAATAAAAATTAAGAGGTAAAACTAAAAAGTTAACAAAAAAAAAATACATGTGCCAGTCGTTTTTTCTTAAACTGTATGTTTTTTTGTCTCGAAACGATAGATCTGGACGATAAGAGTATTATTTTAATAATATAGGCTTTGTAACAATATTTAACACATACACAATAGCAAAATAAGAAAGGGACAATACCCAAACCCGGCCTGTACTAAAAAATCACTCTTATCGTAACTACGGGTCGTAAATGAGTCGGGATATTGGAGTTCGACTCGATAAAAGTTCAACTCGAGTCGAGACAAAATGAACGAGCTTCTTATATCGAGCTCTAAAAACTTGTGAGCCTAAACCATCATTTCATTTATATACATTATTATAATTACAAATATTATTCTAATAACAATATTAATATTTAATATCATTGGCAATTATGGAACCCAAACATGCCATGTGATTGATCACCAATCACAAACCCACAAAACAACGGATAACACAAGCAAAAAATGATAAATAGATATAAATGACGCAAGAATTTTATGTAGTTATATCGCAACTCCAATCGCATAAAGAAATGTTTAGTTCACGAGCACATACTAGATCTTTTTTCTTATTAATTTCCTGCATAAAGTTACAGAAATGTAGAGTTACATTATATAGGTGAGACATAAAACTTAAACCTTGTAGGTTTAATAATTACTTTCCTAGTCAACCACAAAAACATGCAACAAATCATATTCCCCCAAACTTGATCACCAAGCAAATATGCCCATTCTCCCGCTATGGGAGATTATCTCCCAATCTCTCATTATGGGAGACACATCTACCACAATGGAAGAACTTCTCCCATTCCGGAAGAACTTTGTGTTCAATAATTTGTGTTTTCGATCAAGCTTCACACCCAACAAATATAATGTATAACTAAACTATATAATAATAACAATAACAATAATAATTATATATATAAATGAGTCGTACTCGAGTCGAATTCTAGTTTGTATGATATCAAATGAGCCGAGTTCAAGCTTGATGGTTAGTCTCGAAACGAGCCGAGCTCGACCTCATTGAATTTAAAAAGAGGTGAGCTCGAGCGTAGTTGAGCTCAGACTCGACTCACCTCGTTAACATGCCTCACTCGTTACCATCTTGGTCGCTTGTAGTAAGAATCACCTTCTAAGAAACTAAGAATGATTACTAGCTAACGTTGTACATTTTA
Organism: Rutidosis leptorrhynchoides; assembly: GCF_046630445.1. NCBI lineage: Eukaryota > Viridiplantae > Streptophyta > Magnoliopsida > Asterales > Asteraceae > Rutidosis > Rutidosis leptorrhynchoides. The sequence goes on from NC_092333.1 coordinate 423,418,736, forward strand.
GTAAGACGTATTTTTGTGAATTACTGATTCATTTGATGCGATTGATTAGGACCCTGAGCAAGGTAACTGGTGGATGCAATTTGGTAACGGGCATGTTCTTGGGTACTGGCCCGCCTCACTCTTCTCTTACTTAACCGATAGCGCAACAATGATCCAATGGGGAGGTGAGGTGGTGAACTCAGCCTCAGACGGGCAGCACACGACAACCCAAATGGGTAGCGGTCATTTCCCCGAAGAAGGGTTTGGTAAGTCAAGTTACTTCAGAAACGTTCAAGTAGTTGACGGGTCAAATAGTCTTAAAACTCCTAAAGACATAGACACGTTCACTGAGCAACCCAATTGTTACGACGTTCAAACGGGCAAGAATAATGATTGGGGCAGTTACATTTACTATGGTGGACCAGGTCGAAACGCAAACTGTCAGTAATTAGCCATCTACTAAAACAAGTTCAAGAAATGAACGAATGTTTTATTTGGTATGTATTATGTATTATTTTAGGTGTATTATATTACACACGAGTCTTCTAATTCAACGTGCTTGTTTTATCTCAAAACTGCGAAGTGTAAGTATTTGGGGTTGTTGTATTTATATATGATAGTATCAAATATATTGTGACTTTTTGTATTGTACTGGAAACAGTTGAATTAATATAACGACATTTTGATTTGTTACGATAACTACAACCATAAGGTTCTAGTGTGGTCCTGTTTGGTTTTTCTGTTTTGTGGGTTCATGGTAATTTTTACATACCCTACGTTTCTTATCCTTGGCATATATATGATCTTCTTGTTTAAAACGAAAATGGCTTGACAATAGAACGTATCCAAGAAAGTTGCAAACATATTGGATCTTACTTTCTGAGATCATTGCTTGAAAAATGGCTAATGTAGACATACGAAAGTCAATTGTACTAGCATTTTTTATGATCTAAGACGGAAGCTATAGCTTTTGTAGTTTTAGATATTTGTTTATGATCTAAGGAGTTATAGCTTTTGTAGCTTTAGATATTGAAATATGACATATCATATACGTAGTACTAAATAAGTAGCTCTATGGGAGTTTCTATCCTTTTTTAGTAGACAAAATTTTTAATGGTTAAGAAAATAATAAACTCTTACAAAATAAATTATTTTAAGTAAAACTTTTTTTCTTTTTGTAACGAGGAATCCTTTATGAACGAGACGTAGACAAGTATGGTCTCAAATCAATTGGACTTGACCCTAAACTTTATTATGCACTTTATGTAAGATATATCTCTCTGATATAATGATGTTCAACCAATGAAATTCTTTAGTGCACCAACAATTCAAATACTAATTTTAGCCCATTATTAACATGAGAATCGAGAAAGTATAAAGAAGGCAGCTACAATGCTTGCCCAGTGATGTATAGCTTGTATCGTTTACACACACACACATATATATATATATATATATATATATATATATATATATATATATATATATATATATATATATATATATATATATATATGTCATTATACTTTTTTAAAGTAAAACTTTTTCTTTTTGTAACGAGGAATCCTTTATGAACGAGTCGTAGACAAGTATAGTCTCAAGTCAATTGAACTGGACCCTAAACTTTATTATGGAATTTATGTAAGATATATCTTTGATATAATGATGTTCAACCAATGAAATTTTTTAGTGCACCTAAACTAAGTCGAGTCCAACAATTCAAATACTAATTTTAGCCCATTATTAACATGAGAACCGAGAAAGTATAAAGAAGGCAACTGCAGTGCTTGTCCAGTGATGTATAGCTTGTATCGTTTAACTAATGTTATATATATATATATATATATATATATATATATATATATATATATATATATATATATATATATATATATATATATATACTCATGAAATGACCAGTGGAATCACGAGTTTGTTTAAACGAAACAGTTTTATGATATATTTTAGGTATTAAGTTAATGTAAAAACTAAGGTCATTTAGTTTAATGACTCGTGGGATCACGAATTCCAACTAAGAAAATTGTTGTTTTTATAAACATATTGATGTACTTAAGTTGATCAGAATAAATAAACTACATTCATTCTCCTACCACTCTCTTTCAACTTTCATCACAATTAATACTTTTCTTGTCATAAAAGCCTACATTACAACATTTTATTGAGACATGTATTCGCATATATATGTAACGAAAGAAAACCCATATTTGAATAATAATAATAATTATATTATAATTATACTTATGTAACGACCCAACCCGTTATCCAACCAAAAACGTGATATAAAAAAAATTTCAAAACTGCTCTGCCAAGACTGGGTGCGCGACGCACAACCCAGTCTGTGCGCGGCGCGCAGACTGCTGGACAGCCCGCTGTCCAAATTTTGCAATTTCCGTTTAAAGATCTCCCACTTTCCGGCACTTTTAGACGAAACGCTTTTTACAACATGTTATAATAGGTAAAACTAACACATTCCAATAATAAAACGAGTTTTACAACGCGGGGCCCACATATGCCCAAAATACCCTTAAGTACAAAAATACAAGTTTCGACCACAAAAGTTTAATTTCCAAACGACACTTAGAGCAAGATGTTTGAGGTTAAACTACCCATATCTTGGTCGAACTTCCAAAAGCTAAACCCTCGAGAGCCACTACTAATCCAAACGGATACCTTTGCCCTTGTCCACGCCGGAGCCTAAAAAAGTAAACAACGAGAGGGTAAGCTAACGCTTAGTGAGTAGAATAAATATATACATGCATATACAACTTACCTACTCGCATCCATAACATCATATAATGCATTTAATCGCATATCATCTCGTAACAAAAGCTAGTATCATCAAATCGTACAACTAGCAACATCAATAGCATAAATAATCATAATAATAATTAAATGCTAACGTCCACAAATTATAAACCATGGTTAACCAATATCGCAAGGGAATGACCTCGCGAACAAGTCATCGGTGTTCATAACAACCGTTAGCGCCCAAAACGGCTATGGCATCACTTGATCACGTGTGAGTAAGAACCGGCTATTCGATTAGCTTCCAAAACGGCTATGGTATGCTAATCCCGAGGTATCCCAAAATGGCTATGGTATTCCCCCAAAGTGTTCCAAAACGGCTATGGCATCACTTAATAACGGCTATTACTCACAACCATGTGCATAAAACGGCTATATGCACAATTAATACGGGCAAATAAATCATATACATACATACATAAATATCCCACTCACCTTATCGTCTTGGTGAGATTTTCAACAATACTTGTAACCTTCAATGCGAGTCACCTAATACAATTTAATGCCCAATTAATTCACGTATTATTCACCCACGAAACTCACTAGTGCATTTATGACCCCAATGCACTAGAATCACTCAATCAAGGTCTAATCTCACAATTAATCACTAAAAGTTAGTGATTAAGGTTCTAAGACTCCCATCAATACATATCTAGGGTGTTTTCATACTCAATTTATTCCACTAGGTCAAACTTACCCATTTGACCCATTTCAAGTCATCCATGAACCCCAAATAACACTTTTTACTAACAACACAAGTGAGCTAGTGATTAACTAACTATTTAAGACTCATTAGCACCATTTATTACTTTGAAACCCTAGGTTAGTCATTTTTGAGTCCTCGTGCCTCACTCTTACCCAAAAACTCCCAAAATCACCAACAATGGGTTTTATGTTTATCTCTAACCCAAAACCCTAACCCTTGAACAAATTAAACTAAGGAAATCAAGATTAGGATTTACCACCACAATCAAAATGTATCTAGTGATGAGACGAACAACTTTATAACTCGATCTAAAACCCGAAACTAGCTTCTTCTTCCTTTGCTTGAGCTTTCTCACACTAGGAATCTCTCTCTCTAAAATTGATGTGGGAGGGATGAGGTTGTTGGAAGTGGAGTAAATGACACCCCAAGGTCTGATCTAGTGGCCTTAAACTCGTCCCCAAGTGAATTTACCAAAAATCCCTTCTAAAATATCTAATTAAAAGAAACAGATTCTGCCAACAGGAGCAGTGCGCGGCGCGCACAAGAGTCTGAACAGGCTCTGATCACAGTTTAATTACACACTATTTCCCACACTTCATGTACCCTATTTATGCTTCTGTACAATAAATAATCGGGTCTTACAACCCTCCCCCACTTGAATCGGAGCGCGTCCTCGCGATCCAAGCCACATGACAAGAGGGAAGATATACCAAAACAGACTCTTCGGGTTCCCATGTTAACTCGGAACCTTTACTACGACGCCATTGAACTTTAAAGGTTCTCACCTCTTTATTTCTCAACCTTTTCACCCTTTCATCGAGTATAGCAATCGGCTCTTCAACATACTCTAACTTGTTGTTTAGCTCAATCTCGTCTAATGGCACCCATGAAGAATCATCCACAAGACACTTACGGAGATGGGAAACATGAAATGTGTTATGGATCCTCGCAAGCTCTTCGGGTAATTCTAAACGATACGCAACTTCACCAACATGAGCTAAAATTTTAAATGGCCCAATAAATCGAGGAGCTAAATTTCCCCATTTTCGGAATCGAATAATACCCTTCCATGGCGAAACCTTAAGCATCACCATGTCACCTTCTTGGAACTCAATCGGTCGCCTACGTTTATCGGCATACGACTTTTTTCTATCTTGAGCCGCTTTCAAATGAGTCCGAATCATCTCAATCTTACTATTTGTCTCTAAAACCAAATCGGTACTCCCGATTTCCCTTTGTCCCACTTCACCCCAACAAATCGGAATTCGACACCTACGCCCATAAAGCATCTCATAAGGTGGCATTCCAATACTAGCATGATAACTATTGTTGTACGGGAATTCCACCAAAGGCAAGTGTTCATCCCAACTACCACCGAAATCGATAATACACGCCCGTAACATATCCTCCAATGTTTGATTCGTACGTTCGCTTTGACCGTCCGTTTGAGGATGGTACGCCGTACTCATATTCACCCTCGTACCCATATCTTCATGAAACTTTTTCCAAAATCGAGAAGTAAAACGCGTGTCTCGATCCGAAACGATAGACGCGGGAACGCCATGTCTCGATATCACCTCTTTAATGAACATTTTCGCAAGTGCCTCCGACGTAATTGCTTCTTTAATAGGAAGAAACAAAGCACTTTTCATCAATCTATCAACGATCACCCAAATAGTATCAAATTGGGTTCTTGCCGTTTTCGGCAACTTGGTAATAAAATCCATGGTAATATGCTCCCACTTCCACTTCGGAATTTCTAAAGGTTGCAATTTACCATAAGGTTTTTGATGTTCGACTTTTACTTGCAAACACGTAACACATTGTTCAACATATTTAACCACATCACGTTTCATTCCGGGCCACCAATACTCTTTCTTCAAATCGAGGTACATTTTCGTTGCACCCGGATGAATGGAATACTTTGACTTGTGCGCTTTATCAAGAAGCACCTTTCGGTACCCACACCCTAGTTTGAAAGGATAACAACCAGTGAGGGCCTAATTGAATAGACTCTGTTTGCCCCATGATTCGTTCTTCATGTTTGTTATTAACAAAAGCTTCAATTTGAATCTCACCGAGCTTAACAAGAAAATCGTTAGTAATTATCATACGTAACAATCCTAATCGTATCGCCGGATGTTGACTCTTTCGACTTAACGCATCCGCGACCACATTCGCCTTGCCCGGATGATAAAGTATCTCACAATCATAGTCTTTTACCACATCCATCCATCTACGTTGATGATAATTCAAATCTCGTTGATCAAAAAGATGTTTCAAACTCTTGTGATCCGAATAAATCGTACACTTGACACCATACAAGTAATGGCGCCAAATTTTCAATTCATGTACCACCGCCGCCAATTCAAGATCATGAGTCGGGTATCTCTTTTCGTGTTCCTTCAATTGTCGAGAGGCATAAGCGATGACTTTACCCCGTTGCATTAGAACACACCCGAGCCCATTTAATGAGGCATTACAATAAATCGTCATATCTTCTACACCTTCCGGCAACACTAAGTCCAGAGCTTGACACAATTTCTCTTTTAACAATTGAAAAGCAATTTCTTGCTCATTCTCCCAATTGAATCTCGTATTCTTCCTTGTCAACTTTGTCAATGGAGAGGCAATTTTAGAAAAGTCTTGGATAAACCGACGATAATAACCGGCCAATCCGAGAAAACTTCAGATTTTCGTAGGTGTAGTCGGCTGTTCCCCACTCTTTACCTTCTTTATCTTCCCCGGATCTACTTGAATCCCAACCTTGTTCACAATATGGCCAAGGAATTGCACTTCCCTTAGCCAAAATTCACATTTTGAGAATTTAGCATACAACTTCTCCTTCCGTAACGTCTTCAACACTTTGCGCAAATGGTGTTCATGTTCCTTCATGCTCTTAGAATAGACAAGAATATCGTCAATGAACACAATTACCGACTTGTCCAACATAGGTTGGGGCACTCGGTTCATAAGATCCATGAATGCTGCCGGTGCATTCGTAAGACCAAAAGGCATAACTACAAATTCAAAATGCCCGTAATTAGTTCGAAAAGCCGTCTTCTCAATATGTTCCTCACGGACCCAAATTTGGTGATAGCTGAACCGTAAGTCAATTTTCGAAAAATACGTCGCACCTTGGAGTTGGTCAAACAAATCGTCAATCCGAGGAAATGGATAACGATTATTAATCGTCACTTTATTTAACTCCCGGTAATCGATGCACATTCGCATACTTCCATATTTCTTCTTCACGAATAAAACCGGAGCACCCCAAGGCGAAGCACTCGGTCGGATAAAACCCTTTTCAAGAAACTCTTGGGTTTGATTCAATAACTCTTGCATTTCCGTTGGTGCTAAACCATAAGGAGTTTCAGCAATGGGGGTAGCCCCCGGAACCAACTCAATGCAAAATTCAACTTGTCTTTCCGCCGGAACACCCGACAACTCATTCGGAAAAACGTCTTCAAATTCAATAACCACCGAAATTTTACGAATGGGTGGTGGCTCTTCACGAGTATCAACCACATGGGCAAGAAAAGCCATGCCACCACTACTAAGGAAACGACGCGCTCGTGCATAAGTGCACAATGGCACAAGTCTTCTTCGTTTCTCGCCATGAATAATTAACTCTCCCCCAGTTGGGGTCTTCACACGAATAAACTTTTCATGGCATGCAAAGCCATCGGAATAAGATCGATTTTAAACGTTTCGGTACCAAACACAACATTACAATCTTTACAAGCATCAACCCCTAGCACCGTCTTACCATCTGCTATTTCGACTTCTACCGGACGACTTAGCTTAGCTAGCGGTTTATTAAGCTTAGACACAAATCGCAGAGTCACAAACGATAAATTAGCACCGCTATCAAATAGTATCCTTTTTGGATTAGAATTAACCATGAAAGTACCTGAGACAACTTCGTTGGATTGTTTAGCTTCATCGTTGGTCATCAAATAGTTTCTTCCCCTAGCCGTACCCGCAGCCTTTTCTAGCTTCTTCACTTGGTCCCCTAACAATTCGGGACATTCCGACTTCCGGTGCCCTGCTTTTTAACAATTAAAGCACGTAACCGTCTTGCTCGGACAATCGCGGGAGAAATGACCCTTCTTCCCGTAACTATAACAAGTAGGTGTAAATTTATTCGAACCACCTCTTTTCACACTTCTGACACTTTCGAACCCGCCCTTGCTCTTCTTGTTGGAGTAACTAGATGATTCAAATTTTATCTTACTCGTCCCATAACTAACTGGACTCGGTACTTGCGCTTTAAACCCTTTTGCCACTGCCAAAAGCTTAGCAAAAGTTTCAACATGACCAATACTAATTTTACCCTTCAAATCATCTCTAAGGGTTGCGTGAAAATCTTCCATTAAAAATTGATCATTCCCTACATACTCGGGGCAAAAACGCGCCTTGGCGAGAAAGTTAGTTTTGAGAGTGTTTAGGTCCAAAGACCCTTGACGCATGTTCCTTAACTTGTTGCACAATTTAGAAAGATCCGCTTGCGTACGATACTCAAGGAAAAACTCCTTCTTGAACTCCTCCCAAGACAACCCTACAAAAGCCTCGTCACCCACCATGTCAATCTTACCATCAAGCCAATCTTTAGCATGGCCCCTCAACAAACTGGTGGCAAGCCTTGTCTTATTTTCGGGTGGACACTTGCTAGTGCGAAAACAACCTTCAACATCGGAGATTCAAGCTATTTTCTTCATGGGGTCGGGATCTCCAGAAAAGTGAGGAGGCTTAGTCGTCATAAAGTTTTTATAGCTAAACACCATCTCTCCCCCATGTTGAGGTCTAGGAAACCTCCTTTTAACTTCTTCTTTTACGGCATCGGCCATTTGTTCTCGAATCAAATCAACCACATGCTCCGAAACCGACTCTTCAAGTATTTGCTTAACTTTTTGTGAGAAAATCGAGACGTAGTTTTCTAGAGCGGCCTCTATTTTGGTGGTCATTTCATCTTCTCACCATGTTGAGTACCACCATCGTTGCTTGTCTCCGTTCCATTTCTCATCTTCATTCTAAAAATTGAAACGGATTAGACATCACCAACATATCAATATATATATATATATGTATATATATATATATGTATATGTATATATATATATGTATATATATATATATGTATATATATATATATATATATATATATATATATATACATATTCATATACATATTTCCGCACGCACATCACACCTAGCTCAACACTTGTCGCACGTCCTTGCTTGACTTGACTTG